>NC_058081.1:207616819-207916819 GCF_014858855.1 Bufo gargarizans | reverse complement strand
CACTAGTCTTCTGACATTTGAGCTGAACACCATATTTACTAAACCCCAAAACCTTTTCCAATGCCTTGGCCAAATGCACTTGTACCTGGAAGATTCAGTTTCTGAATACCATAGAAAGAATGCTTTGGAATTGGAACAAGTACAAAGGAGAGCGACTAAACTGAGGGGCATGAAGGGTCTTAGTTATGAGTAAAAGAAGAGACATCTAAGGGGGACATGATTAACCTATACAAATATATAAACGGGCCATACAAAAATATGTTAAAAAACTGTTCCCTGTAAAATGCCCTCAAAAGGAACGGGCACACTGCCTCCGACTGGAAATTAAAAAGTTCAGTCTCCAGAGGCGTCAAAGCTTCTTTACTGTAAAAATTGTGAATCTGTGGAATAGACTACCTCTGGACATGGTCATGAAGTTGGATTTGGATTTGAGGCAAATTGAATTTTTCCTGAAATTCGAATCAAAGTCCATTTTCAGTACTTTGATTCGCCTCAATACTCATGTTTTCTCACAGTCTAGGCAATGCTGGGACCTGCATCATGCCACTAATGCCTGATGGTCAGTTTCTATGTACTCACTTTCCACACGGTTGAAATGTAACTTTTTTTTGGAGGGGGGGTTAAAAAAAAAATTGCGCCATAAATGTATATGAAAACTATCCCAATACTGACATTTTTTCATGGTCCAAACAATGCTGAGCCTGCATCATACTACTGCCACTAATGCCTGATGGTTAGTTTTCTCACAGTCCAGGCAGGCTGAATGCAATCAATAGACCTTTTCTTGCTGCTGGTGCCCCATATTTTGCCACTCTTGCCATCTGCCTGTCTGCCAAGTTTTGCTGCGGCCTGCATTAGGCCACTTATGCCACTTTGCAACCATCAAGTTCTGTATGGCTGCTGCTGCATCATGCCAATAATGCCACTGTCCAACCATCACATTCTCCATAGACGCATTTTTGGAAGGTTTGAAACATGAAGAAGCATGTACCGGCGTGGTGTCTTTTAAACCCTTAACAACCTGCGCCGTACATGTAGGCTGTAACCCGAAGTGACTTAACGCCCAGCGCCGTACATGCAAGGTGCACTGATCGGGCAGTTGCAGGAGCTGCGCCCGCCCGATCTGCGGCAGAAGTCCAGCAGTCACTGATAGCTGAACCCCTTCGATACCAGTGCATTAACCATTGATGTGCCATGTCATTGCGGGGATCGGAGCAGCCATCGGGGACGGGGACCCAATGGCAGGGAAGGTAGCCCGATGCTTTCCTTAGGCATTGTGGCTGCCTTCCGCACCCTGTATCTCACAGGCAAGCAGGCTGAAGTGTATTACATTCAGTAATACACTTACAGCTAATGCATCACAATACAGAAGTATTGTAATGCAGTGTAAAGGGGATCCGACCCCCAAAAGTTGAAGTCCCAGAGTGGGACAAAAATAAAGTTAAAAAATAAGTTAAAAAAATAAAAGAAAGTTTTGCAAAAAAATTTAAAGTTTCAGGTAAAAAAAAAAAAAAGTGTCCTTTTCCCAAAATAAAGTGAAAAAAAATGGGAAAAAAATAGGGAAAAAAGAAAAGTTGACATATTAGGTATTGCCGCTTCTGAATTGACTGGCTCTATCAAAATATCACATGACCTATCAAAAACAAAATAATAAAAACTTTTTTTTGTCACCTTACATCACTAAAAGTGGAACACCAAGTGATCAAAAAGGCACATGCCCCCCAAAATAGTACCAACCTAAACTTCACCTCATCCCACAAAAAATGAGCCCCTACCTAAGACAATCGCCCAAAAAAATACGAAAAAGTTTGGCTCTCAGACTATGGAGACACTAAAACATGATTTTTTTGTTTTATAAATGCTTTTATTGTGTTAAATGTAAAAAATAAATTAAAAAAGTACACATATTAGGTATCGCCGCATCCATAATAACCTGCTATATAAAAATACCACATGACCTAACCGCTAAGGTGAATACCATAAAAATATAAAATAAAAACGGTGTAAAAAAAGCCATTTTTTGTCACCTTCATCACAAAAAGTGTAATAGCAAGCGATCAAAAAGTCATATGTACCCAAAAATAGTGCCAATCAAACCATCATCTCATCCCGCAAAAATAATATCCTAAGACAATCGCCCAAAAAATAAAAAAAAACCTATGGCTCTCAGACTATGGAGACACTAAAACATGATTAATTTTTTTGTTTCAAAAATTATATTGCTGTGCAAAGCTTAAATAAAAAAAAAAAAGTAGACATATCAGATATTTCCACGTCCATAACGACCTGCTCTATGAAAATACCAGATGACCTAACACCTCAGATGAACACCGCCAAGAAAATAAATTAAAACTGTGCTAAAAAAAAACATTTTTTTGTCACTTTATATCGCTAAAAGTGCAACACCAAGTGATCAAAAAGGCATATTCCCCCAGAATAGTACCAATCTAGCTATAACCTCATCCCACAAAAAATTAGCCCCTACCTAAGACAATCGCCCCAAAAAATATAAAAAAAAACTATGGCTCTCAGAATATGGAGACACTAAAACATGTTTTTTTGTTTAAAAAATGCTGTTATTGTGTAAAACTTAGATAAATAAAAAAAACTGTTTACATATTAGGTATTTCCATGTCTATAAGAACTTGCTGTATGGGTTAGAATTCAGCGGCCGTGGGGGGGGGGGGGGGGCGGAGCCTGCATCTGAGCTGAATGGCTGTGTGAAGCAGGAGCTCAGTTTGAAAAGTGCCCTTCTAGCTTGGATTTTCGCTTGAATTGTTCAAATCATGGTGAAGATTGGAGGCCCTAAAACGGTGGAACCTACTGCTCACCCGAAATCATCCATCACTAGCGGTGAAATGGACAATTTTTTTAAAAAGTCGCTTCCTCCTACGCTAACAGGGAAGCCAAGATGGCGCCGGCGTCTCCACATGCAGCCAGCTGAAAGCAAGGAGAATCTTCTCTCGGTGCACAGGGAGGTGAGGAAGAATCTGATACCCTCCCGATATCCCGCTCTTACCTCAGAGACACTCTGACTGCCTCACTAGCGACAGCATTGGAACCGCTTAGTTCTGACATAGGCACGATTAAACAAGATGTCCGCCATATAGGCTGCAGAGTAGAGGTGCTGGAAGATACACAAATCACTCTGTTAGATCACCAATCAGCAGTTACACAAAAACTGCAAGCAGTCCAAATAAACCTGAATTCGCTATACAATGCGATAGAAGATCAGGAAAACAGAGGCCGCCGCAATAATCTCCGCTTTAGAGGGATACCAGAAACAGTTGCCCAGGGAGACATCCCCAATACTATTGTACAAATATGCTTATCTCTATTGGGTCCTGACTCGGTACATGAAGTTCTGATAGAAAGAGCTCATAGAGCCCTGAAGCCCAAGCCTGCTCCTTCAGCGCCACCCAGAGATGTCATTTGTAAATTTTTAAGCTTCCCAGTGAAATAAGCCGTGCTTAACAAATCCAGGGATACACAAGCTGTGCAGTGGGACAGCCATGACATCCTAGTCTTTCAAGACCTTGCACAATCCACCCTCAGGAAAAGAAAAGCTCTTAAACCGTTAACAGATTGGCTCAGGAGAAAGAATATTATGTATAGATGGACATTTCCCTTTGGCCTCACGTTTGTTTTTGAAGGTCGCAGGATGTCAATTTCTTCACATCTAGACTTGGACCCAGTCTATGAGCATCTGAACATCGGCCCACTTAATATCCAGGACTGGGACCCAGTTCAAGATCTAACCGGACTACCTGCTCTCCCTCCCATTGAATCCTGGGATAAACAGCATACTCCCAAGCAGCAAAGAACCAGAAGAGGAAATCTGAAAAACACTCCACACAGATGAATATGCGGTCATGTATTACCTCTGTCACTCTCACCCTTTGAAGCACCTCCTTCTCATCCTTGTTAGATACACCTTATCTTGTGTCTCTCTTTTTATCTCTGTCATCTCTTTCCTCCCTTTGGTCTAACTGGACCATTATCTTGATATAAGGGCACTGAAACAGATCCTTTTATCCCCCCTACCTACCCACTTTCCACTTACGGATTCACATGGTGTATTTTACACTATTAATATTATTTTCTTATCTTTTCTACCCTCTACTTGTTTTTCACCATTTGGTCCTTATGCTGAATGTAAAGCAAAAGAGAATGTGGTGATGTTGTTACCCGTTACTATTGTTTGTCTGTGTTTTCAGTATAAGTAGATGTCCTGCAGATACCAACACTGTAATATACCAATCTAGGACGATAATTGATGAGGATGGAAGTGGTCCCTGGGAGGCACATCTATGCCCCTTAACCCCTAGAATACCCGATTTTAAACAGTAGAATTAACAGTTTCACTGATACGGAAATGAGATGGCTGATTTAACTGTAGCCTCCTATAATGTAAAGGGCTTTAATGTGCCCTCCAAAAGGAGGCAGATTCTCTCATTCCTCAAAAAGAAGGATTGTTCAATCCTGATGTTGCAGGAAACGCATTTTAAATTTAACCACTACCCAAACCTTTCCCACTCAAAATATCCACTATGGTTTCACTGTGGTTTAAACTCTTCAGCGTCTAGAGGAGTTAGTGTGGGTTTCAGGGGAGATGTGCCCTTCCAGTTCTGCTCCTAAATACAAGATCCAGAGGGATGCTACATTCTAATTAAGGGTTGTGTTTCAAACCAAATATACACATTTATTAATATCTATGCCCCAAATACTAACCAATGGAACTGGTTTGAAAGTCTCACCCCAATAATAGATTCCTTTAAAGAAGGCATAACCATATTGGGCGGAGACTTTAACCTGACCCTAGACCCTAGACCCTCAGAACGATTCAACCTGCCATAAATCTGCCCTCTCTCACAAGGCATTACTGGCCATTAAAAAACAACTCCACAGTCAAGACCTTATAGATGTCTGGAGATCCCTTATCCAGGCTCAGCAAACTTAAAGCACAATTAAAAAATTACCTTAACACGCAATCAGCCAACCTCTATTTGCACTCCCAATATAAATTTTTCGCCCATGGCGACAAAACATCTGAATTCATGATGAATAGGATTAAAAAGAGAAGAGCCCATAATTATATAAATAAGATCACCAAGTCTGATGGTACTCACGCCATAACAACTAAAGAAATAGCCTAACAGTTCCACGAATATTACCAAGCTTGATATAATATCCCCCAAACAAATTGCGACATATATTCCACATCAACCTCCCACCCAATTAAATCCCCCTCCCCAAGCTTGATGATCTTCAAAGGGAAAAATTAAGATCCCCATTTACACCTGATGAACTGCTTTTAACTATCAAAAATCTCCCTAAGAACAAAGCCCCTGGCCCAGATGGTCTCCCTGCCCTCTATTATCACACCTTTAGCAGAACTCTAATCCCTCATCTTCTAAAGATATGTAACTTGTCCTTAAAGAGCTTCCCACTGTCCCCAGAAATGACTAAAGCGCATATAACTATCATCCCCAAAGAAGGGAAAGATCCTTCCTTTTGTGCAAACTACCGCCCCATCTCCCTTCTGAATTAAGATCTAAAACTTCTGGCCAAAATGATGGCCAACCGCCTTTCTCCCCTTCTCCCTCTGCTAGTTCATAGAGACCAGACTGGCTTTGTTAGTGGAAGAGAGGGTAAAGATAACTCAGCTAGATTAGTAAATGCCCTGTTCTACGCCAAAAAACACTCTACACCCCTTGTTTTTCTCAGCACTGATGCGTAGAAAACATTTGATAGGGTCAAATGGGAATTTATGATCCTTACATTGGAAAAATTTGGCCTATCCCTAGAGTTTGTGGAAGCAATCCTCTCAATGTATACAAAGGCCTCATCGGCAGTAATTGTAAACAATTCCCTTTCCCTTCCCTTCCCTATTAAGAATGGAACGAGACAAGGCTGTCCCCTCTCCCCCTTTTTATTTGTTCTAGTTATGGAACCACTCCTCCAAACCATCCGCCAAGAAAATAAAATAAAAGGCATCAAGTTAGGGGGACAGGATCATAAAGTTGCCGCATTTGCTGATGACCTTATGATTATCACAACGAACCCTGAAATATCATTACCCATTGTATATAAGATACTAGAAATCTTTAGCCCACTTTCAAATTTCGAAATTAACCTAAAAAAATCCAACGTCCTAGCCATTGGCATTAAACCCTTAGTTAAATTAAAATTGGCTAAAATGTCCCCTTTTAATTGGGATACCCCTTTCCTCTCTTATATAGGCATCAAAATAACAGAAGACATAAACAAACTATTCTCCTTCAACTATACCCCACTTCTTAAATCTATACAAGACCAACTAACCAATTTACACTCACCCTCACTATCCTGGTTTAGTCGCAAAAATATGGTAATGTCTTTAGTCCTCCCTTGGCTCATTTATCTACAACAGGTCCTCCCCATCCCAAAAAATTACTACATCACCCTTTCTAAAGCAATTAGATCCTTCATTTGGGATATAAAGAAACCAAGGATCTCCCTGTCAGTTCTTCAGAGACATAGAATATTTGGGGGGATTGGCCTCCCAAACCCGCTTCTGTACAGCAGAGCTATCCTCCTGACGAGAGCTCTGGATTGGCTCAGACAATCACCCCACAAATCATGGGTGGGTATGGAAACATCTAAATCTGGATATTCTTTTAGAGGTCTCCTAGTAGACACCCCCAGCTTTCCCATCAAAAATCAAATAGCTAATCCCTCTGTTAAAGCAACCTTGGAGGCATGGATATGGTCCCAGGACTCCAATCTGGGCATTCCCACTCCTTCCCCTATTGTACAGATCAAGATCAAAGATGTACTAGACTTTGCCTCTGGAGAACTGAAGCAATACATTCCTACAGCCCTCCATCTTTCAGTTACCCCCATCATCTCTCTATTTACTGAAACAGGGAACTGTCACGAGGGTGTCAAGAGCCACGTCTGACTCCGTTATACCCGGGGTCAGGAAGTCGCAGCGGGTGGCTGCGCGCTTTATGTCTAAAGATCACAGTGTTTCTTAGTGTTTGTTTTCTGTGTTTGCCTTGCTATCCTTTTTGTCTCACTCAGGGATCCGTAGCTTCTCCTCCTCAGCTGTTTCTTGTCTGCCACTCCCAAACTCCTTATATTCTCCTCTCACACTTCTCTTGTTGCCAGTTATAGAGCTTCCTGCCTGGACATCTATGCTGACCCACTGGAGCTGAGAATCTGGTTGTTGTTCCAGAGTGCTACCCTCCGGATCCCTGTTCGGCTTTTGTTGTCTCCTGTTGTTGCCCACCTGGGATTATATGTTTAGTTTGTATTGTCTGTCCTCCCCTTGGTGTTTTCCTTTAGAGCTAGTGGTGCGGACTAGTGTTCCCACCGCCCTGTTCACTATCTAGGGCTCATCCTAGGGAAAGCCAGGGTTTTAGGCACGTGATCGGCGTACGGGTGAGGAACCCGTCTAGGTACGACAGGGCAGCCAGGCGCCAGCCGCAAGGTGAGTCAGGGGTCACCACCTTCCCTCTCACTAGGGCAGGGCCTCCCTCTTTTCCTCCCTCCGTGTCACGTATGTGACAGTTACGCCGATCGTGATATTATAACTGGCCCTTATTTTTTTTTTGAGAAAAAAATAAAATAAAAAAAATATATATATATATATAATTTTTTTTTTCTCTACTTAGAATCCAATATGGATCCTATTGCTGCTTTGGCAAAACAGCTTCAAGGCCTGTCTTTGGAGGTGGCAGGATTGAAGGCGTCTGTCCTCCAACAGCAGCAGCAAATGCAGCAGACCGTAAGCCCAGCGGTTGCTATGGGTAACCAGGTTGTTACAGAACCCAAGGTTGTTCTTCCTGACAGATTCTCTGGGGGAAGGGACAAATTTGTGTTGTTCCGTGAGGCCTGCAAATTATATTTTAAGCTGCGCCCTTACTCCTCAGGTAATGAAGAACAGCGGGTGGGGATTGTTATTTCCCTGCTTCAGGGGGACCCGCAATCCTGGGCGTTCTCGTTACCCCCTGGTTCCCAGGCTCTCCGGTCAGTGGAGGGATTTTTTGGGGCTTTGGGTCTCATATATGATGACCCTGACCGTGTCGCCCTGGCTGAGTCGAAGTTACGGAGACTCCTACAGGGAGATCGGCCAGCAGAGGAATATTGCTCAGAGTTCCACAGGTGGGCTACGGATACTCAGTGGAACGACCCGGCTCTCAGGAGTCAGTTCTGCTCTGGGTTATCCGAAAGGATTAAGGATGCGCTGGCGCTGTATGAGACCCCCCTTTCCCTTGATGCTGTTATGTCCCTCTCTATCAGGATAGATAGACGTCTTAGGGAGAGATCGAAAATTCCTGAGCAATCGGTAACCTCTCCCAAGCAGCAGTTAGTCTGTACTGACTTGGATGAGCCTATGCAGCTAGGAGGAACTTCTCGTCAGGTCCGTCCTCCTGAGGTTCGCCGTAGGTGGGGGGCTTGTTTTTTCTGTGGGGGGAAGGGTCATTTCATTAATGTCTGTCCCTCCTTTCCCAAAAACAAAAGACCGTCGGAAAACTACTAACCCCAGGCTGTGCGGAGGATGTCAGCCGGGGGGTATACGTTTCCTCCATACGAACATCTCAATTTGTGTTGCCAGCGGTTATTGTTTTTGGTGTTAAGACGTTTTGGTAGAGTAACTATAAGGGCTGTGAGCATCTCAGGTGGGAATGGGGTTCCTTCAAGAGCTTGATTGAAAATATCCAGTATATAGGGGGACAATACAGGGATAACGTATTTCATCAGATAACACTAGAAGATTGATCAATCTGTTTGACCATGCTGAGCGTAATAATCTCCCAATGTTGGCGGTGACGCTAGACGCTGAGAAGGCGTTCGACCGCTTACATTGGTCGTTCGCGTTCTCAGTCCTCCGCAAGATGGGTTTTAATGGCTGCATATTAAACACTTTCTCTAGTTTATATGCCTCCCCTATGGCTAAAGTATGGGTTAATGGGGTGCTATCTGCCCCTTTCCAGATCACCAATGGTTCCCGTCAAGGGTGTCCTCTGTCACCCCTCCTGTTCATTTTGGCTCTGGAGCCTTTAGCTCAGCATATTAGGAGTGCTCCCCTTGTTCAAGGAATAAATATTGGTGGAAGAGACCATAGAATCTCGCTATATGCGGATAACATTATCCTCACATTGTCAAGCCCCCTCCAGTCATTGAGATCAGCTTTTGACATAATGGCATACTTTCATATTACAAGATCAACAATTCCAAGTCACAAGCTCTTTTACTTAATATCCCTCAGACGGATGCCGGGGAGCTAAAATCCTGTTTTCCCCTAGACTGGCAGGATTTGGAACTCCCATATTTGGGGATCAAGTTGACATACCCTTGCTCTCTCCTATATAAACAAAATTACGAGCCTCTCCTTGAAACTATGTCATCCGATTTTTCCCTTTACACCATGAAAGATATATCATGGGTCGGTAGGGTAGCAGCGTTTCAAATGATGACGCTCCCTAAGTTGATTTATATATTTAGAGCTCTCCCTATCTCAGTTCCTGACCTGTTTTTTCGAAAGGTGCAGGCAATATTATCCAAATATATTTGGAAATCGTCTAAACCCAGAATAGCTCAAAGACAGCTTTTCCTAAGGAAAAAGGCGGGAGGTCTAGGATTGCCATGTATAGGTGACTATCACAAGGCCATTGGTTTGTCACTTGCAAGGGAATGGTGGGACAAGGACTGCAATAAAGCATGGCACCAAATTGAATCTCACTCACTTAAAGAGGGCTCATTAAGGGACCTACTGATTAATATATTGTGGAGTAGGAAGACTCCTGATTTTTCTCTCTGGACAGTGAAACATGTAGGGAAGCTCTGGTTACACTTTCACAATACAATTGCAGACTCCACTGACACCTTATTTTCCCACTTAGATGCCCGCTCTCTGGAATGGATTCTGAAAGACATTAATCTATGCAGATGGCGGGATCAGGGATTCAAGAGAGTTTCTCAGCTTATTGGTCCTGAGGGCGTTCTCCCGTTTAACAATGCTCAACAGATGTTTCAGCTTTCAGCTGGAGAGATATTTAATTACCTCAGGGTAAAACATTTATTAGAGTCTATCATTTCTAAGCCCCCTCCTGTACATGTAGGGATCCTTCAACTTTATTGCTCCTTAAATTTACTAAAGAAAGGGGCAACAGGACGAATATACGAATATATGGGGGACAAGTCTAAGTTTGCCAAATCCAAATCATTCCAGAAATGGGAGCAAGAACTAGGTCGTACGTTCTCTGGGGATGACTGGACCTCTGCAATAAGTTTCTTGACCTCTAACTTTAAGTGTGTTACACATTATGAAGCTGGGGTTAAGACACTCCTAAATTGGTACTTTACGCCCAAGAGGCTACATATCATATACCCTACTTCTTCTCCTCTGTGCTGGAGGGGATGTGGAGACGTGGGCTCATTGCTCCATATTCTGTGGGCATGCCCAGTTATCACTGGTTTCTGGGAACAGGTGTTTGCACTGCTGGGGGAGCTATCTGGTCATTACATTTCCCCGTCTCCAGATCTTGCTCTTTTATTTCTGGGTATCCAACGCATTCATCCACCATATAAACCCATCACGGGACGCGTTTTACTCGGTGCTAAATTAGTCATAACCCGCCATTGGAAAAAAGTGGTCTCTCCTGATATTTCAGAGGTGGTAGTTGAGTTAAATAACACTTGTCGCTATGAAAGGATGATTCCTCCCTCAATGCTCTCCCCTGCTAAATATAGATATATCTGGAATCCCTGGATAGCCCACTCGAAATTCTCCCAATAAGTGACCTTTATGAATCGTGCTTATATGGGTAAAGGCGTATAGACACACTCTCAGATACCTCCATGTTTAGGTCCCTCCTGTAGTTCAGCCTACTGATGTGACAGATCCGTTACCATATGAGTTGTTTATGGTTTTTTGGTGTTCATGTGAAAACACTCAACTGACATGTCTTTGTCCGTTTGGTAATATCATTGCGATATTATATTATCTTACTTGATCTTGGTTTGTAACTTCTGTTTGTCACTGTTATGCCATGCCTTCCATAATAATGGAAATTCTGTTACTGGAAATACCTCTTTGGTGGTTGCATCCACCTTAGCATGTCTATGTATAGTCATGATATGCTGATCCCTTTTTTTGAAAAATTATCAATAAAAATGTTGAAATAAAAAAAAAAATTTGCATGAACTGGTATTCTAAAAAAAAAAAAAGAATATTCGCGATTACGAGTATATTTTGCGATATTCGGAATATTCGTGAATTCTCGAAGTGCCGATATTCACGATTTAAAATTCGCAATTCGAATATTCGTGATTAACACTAGGCCTAATACAAACAATAGAGAAATGCAACACACAGAACCCAAACAAAATACAAAAGGGAAAGGAAAGACTTAACTTCAAAGTGGCTATGGAAGCACCAGGAACTCTGCCTAGATCCAAACACCAGCAATCCACAACTGAAACTGTAGCTATAAACTGCACAGCACTGTGAAAGAAGCAACAATAAATAAGGAAGGTTAAATGATCACATTAGCAACACCTGAGGCAAGGGGTGTGGCCATTACCAGAAACAACACAGACGCCTATTGATCCACAAGGAAAACCTGTCAGATCAAACCACGTGTTGCGAGTCTCACCGATCTCCTGCCACCTGTCGCGGGAACGTCCGTGACACCTCTGCTTTCTGTGTCCGCCACTGCCAATACGCACAGCCTAAGTTTACAGCACGAGGACGTCCTCACAGCACAGCAAGTGTTGAGGAAGACCAGGAAACTATGAGTGCAAAGCCCAGAGAACGCTGCATTCACCGCTTACCGGTCCTCCTATATTAATGAGTGCTTCTATAATGGAAGCGCTCATTAGTATTCACCCCATAAGACACACTGATATTTTCTCCCCACCTTGTGGGGAAAAGGTGCGTTGTGGGGCGAAAAATATGGTAGATGCACAGAAATTTTTAACATATGCCATCCATTTACATATGTCCCCCCAAACCTTTCTAACTCTTTCTAACTTCTTTTATCACATCCCCAAATTAATATACCGTAGACTGCAGACCAGAAGTGTGTTCAGACACAAAGCCTAGAATACATAGAGACTTCAGACCCCAAAATGAATAGAATAACTTGAATAAATACAGACCTCAGACTAGTCCGCAATCTAGCGTATACAACCTACTGAATTTCTCTGTATAAGATGCACTTGTTTCACCCAAAAGTGAGGGGAAAGTGGCAGCACTTCCTATAAAGTGAATAGAGCAATCTTACTTGGCTGTGCTGTGCTGCATAGGTATAGCAGCCTGCAATGTACCGCTCACACCTGTTTTGTAGACATGGTCATTATCAGGGCTGTATTAACAGTACTGCTTTCAGGTGACTGTACAGTAGCTCCATCTCTGGACGCCCCAGAGGCCGACAACTGCTGCTGCACTGGTGGCGAGGCCCAGTAAAGTCACTGTACTTAATGACACCAGGCCCCAGTCAGAGCAGCCGTCACATGTAAAGTCTGTTCAATTCAAACCCTAGTAGTGGTGCTGCTTTGCTAAACTAATCACTAACCTGTAGCAGCATTCATCAAAGCAGCAGGCAGGCCAGCAGTGTCACGTCACTCAATCATACTCCACCCACTTTCATTAATCCCTCAAAAACCGAGCCTATTTTTATGATTGCATTTTTTTTTTCCTGACCATGTTCCAATAGCCGTAACTTTTTCCCCCCATTCACATAGTCATATGAGAGTGTATTTTTAGCGAGACAAGGTACATTTTAATGGCACCATTTAATTTATCATGTCTTGTATTGAAAAATGGGAAAAATATTTGTGGGGTAAAAAAAATAAAATAAAAACAATTCTGCCAAAGTTTTTGGGGTTTTGACATCATGGCATTCCCTACGCACTAAAGATTACATGACGTCCTTGTGTGCAGCTCAGTTCGATTATGGTGATACCAAACTTGTACAGTTTTTATTTATTTTAATACTTTTTCTTCGTATCCCTATTTTCTCATAGCCATAACGTTTTTATATTTCGGTCTACAGAGCTGTATGAAGGCTTCTTGTGGTATGTACACAAGGTGACTAAAAAGTGTTAAATCGTATGTTCTTCATTTTTTTTCTGTTAAGGCTTTTACCATACAGGATATTTATTTTTATATCTTAAGTGTTCAGACATTTTCAGACGCGGTGATACCTAATACATGAATGTTTATTTTTTTATTGTTTACATATGTATTTGTAAAATTGGGAAAGGGAGGTGATTCATATTTTTTTTTTACTTTACTTTTTACTTAGTAACTACTGTATAAGCCCCTTTAGGCTACTTTCACACTAGCGTTCGGCTGTCCGCTCGTGAGCTCCGTTTGAAGGGGCTCACGAGCGGACCCGAACGCTTCCGTCCAGCCCTGATGCAGTCTGAATGGATGCGGATCCGCTCAGACTGCATCAGTCTGGCGGCGTTCAGCCTCCGCTCCGCTCGCCTCCGCACGGCCAGGCGGACAGCTGAACGCTGCTTGCAGCGTTCGGGTGTCCGCCTGGCCGTGCGGAGGTGTGCGGATCCGTCCAGACTTACAATGTAAGTCAATGGGGACGGATCCGTTTGAAGATGCCACAATATGGCTCAATCTTCAAGCGGATCCGTCCCCCATTGACTTTACATTGAAAGTCTGGACGGATCCGTCCGAGGCTATTTTCACACTTAGCTTTTATATGCCAATATAATGCAGACGGATCCGTTCTCAACGGAGCCTCCGTCTGCATTATTATGATTGGATCCGTTCAGAACGGATCCGATCGAACGCTAGTGTGAAAGTAGCCTTAGGGGGCTAGTACATGGGATTTTTTTTATCCCTTTCCCTATTTACCCCAATATAGATCTATTAGAGTGAATAGGAATTTCACTCCCTCCCTGCTGAGCTGTGCCTTGTGCATAGATTAGCAGGGAGGTTACTGTGACAGTATTAGGGCTACTTTCACACTGACGTTTTGGTTTCCGATTGTGAGATCCGTTCAGGGATCTCACAAGCGGTCCAAAACGGATCTGTTTTGCCCTTAATGCATTCTGAATGGATAAGGATCTGCTCAGAATGCATCAGTTTGGCATAGTTTGGCTCAGTTTCGCCTTTATTCTGCTTTGGAGGTGGACACCAAAACGCTGCTTGCTGCGGGACGGATCTGTTTTCACTGACACAATATGGCACAAAAGAAAACGGATCCGTCCCCCAAGGACTTTAAATGGTGTTCAAGACAAATCTGTTTTGGCTATGTTAAAGATAATACAAACGGATCCATTCTGAACAGATGCATGCGGAGGGGTGAGTGGCCAACAGCCGAACAGGGAGGAAGCGTTTACCCAGAGCTCCTGCGATCAAAGTCTATCCCAAGACATCCAGGCAATATAAAGGCTACAAGACGTTCCAAACCTGTCTTAATTGAGTACATATGTCAGCCTGATACTTTTAAGCCCTTTCTCGGACTTCTAAAGCCAGACAGCCGGAAATCCGTCTGCGGCCTATCCAGAGCCTCGCACTCAATTTGCAGTTACCGTCCGCACGGAAGCCTGTGCTAACCCGACAACAGGGTCAATTACAAGGGGTACACTCTGTAACAGAGGAGAACGCAATACCGGTAAGATGACTCACCCTCTCCTTGCCTTGCTGACTCAGGCAATACGGCAACCCCGGGCCCCTGAGACTTTTTCACTGCGCCAAGGCCTGTAACTGGTTAACCCCAGTGCCTCTGAGCCGAACCGGCTATCACCCCAGCGGGACTTGAGCTACACCCTATAGCCATGTACACCGCCCGATCTCAACCAAATGGGTGATATAAACATCCTCAGCCAAACGATCGCAACACAGCCCGTGCGCAGGATTTGATACGATACGGCAGTGGTTCGGAGCAAGACGCTTCCATAATCCATTCCCCTGAGCGCTTCACCGCAAAGAAACCATAGTGATATATCGCAAAGTCCAAACCATAAATTGGAATATAAGATCTGCAGTCACTCTCCTTTGCACCCCCCCTCCATCTACATCCTTTCCTCCATACTACCACCTATTATCCTGTAACTTAATTGGCTTTTCGAAAGAAGATATATCTCTGAAGCTATTTAAAGGGCCAGAGACCCAATTTCTTAAGTGGAAAACAACACTATTACAACTTTGCAAACTAATACAGCTATCTACGAAGCTCTGCATCACCTCAACACCCACAAGTGGAAAATAACACACTTAAAGTTCATACCAACTGATCCACTGACTTTTAAAGTCCAATAGCCAGTGAAAGCTTGATTATTAACTAACTGTCACATACCACTTGATACAGGCACAGGTGTTACAACTCAGGAGATAGTGAATATGAAGATGTCACAGAGCCCATAGCTGAACTCCCATTATCCAGATCCTTCATCTCTAGAGCTCTGTCAGATGCTCTAAACCCAGTACTGGAGGAACTGTCTGAAATCAAAAGAGAAATGAGACAGATTGGCAACAGAGTCTAAGTTCTTGAAACCACCCAAACAGCCATTACTAACTACACTAAACAAGCCTCTGAAGCTCTCTCTAAATACCAAAAACACATCAATCATCTACATGATTACATAGAAGACCAAGATAACAGAGGCAGGAGGAATAATATCCGCTTCCGCGGAATTCCTGAATCAGTTGCAAATGAAGCAATACCAAACGCAGTAGAGGAGATCTGCAAATCTCTGTTGGAGGATAACACATCTAACTCTATAATTATTGAAAGGGCCCACGGAGCATTATGCCCTAAACCAAAACCTGGTGAGCCTCCTAGAGATGTAATTTGCAAACTTTTAAACTTTGCCCAGAAAGAGGCAATAATGAAAAAAGCTAGAGAAATGGAATGTATTGAATATGAAGATGCAACAATTCAACTCTTCCAAGACATAGCGCCTGTAACCCTAAATAAAAGACGCATGTTGAAACCTCTAACAGATTATTTAAGACACAAGAGAATTGCCTTCAGATGGTTATTCCCTTTTGGCATGCTAATAACCTGGGGAGAGAAAAGATACACCATAAGAACATCAAAAGACCTACCAGATGTCCTTGCTGCCTTGGAAATTACAGACATTGACATCCCAGACTGGTCTATTACCAGGCATGGGATCCAGCCGGTTCTCTCCGGTTCTGCCGAACCGTTTGTTAAAATTACAGGCGGTTCGCAGAACCGGTGAGAAGCAGGGATCCCGACCCGGTCCTGCAGCTGCGCCTGCACCAGTGGCGTAGCTATAGGGGTGGGGGCGGAGCGGAAGCCGAGAGGAGAGGCCCTGTGTGACGCGCACTGTGCAGGGCAGCTGGGCAGGCGAAGTGAGGAGGGGCCGGGGAAGCGGCTTCAGTTGAGGTGCGACGCAGGACTTAGTCACGTACCTCACTGTGACCTCCTGCGGCGGATCTCGCGAGATGACGCGATGACGCGGCGCGGGAAGGCACAGTGAGCGAGGCATTGGTGACCGCCTGTACCAGGATGCCACAAGCTGTGAAGGAGAGAGAGGTAAGTATTAATTATTTCTCCTAAGCAGGTGCCTACTCCACCTTCCCCTCATCCTGACCCAATGTTTAGATTCTTTTAGCCAAACAAGAGTTATGGATGGGGTTGATGACAATATTTAAGGTGGCCACACACAGGGAAACACATCTATTTTGCCCACAGAGTAAGAGCAGCTTTTTTAAGCGGTACTCCACTATGTAATGGCCCCCTCTTTATTATTAATATAATGGCCCCCTCTTTATTATTAATGTAATGGCCCCCTCTTTGTTATTAATGTAATGGCCCCCTCTTTATTATTAATATAATGGCCCCCTCTTTATTATTAATGTAATGGCTCCCTCTTTGTTATTAATGTAATGGCCCCCTCTTTGTTATTAATGTAATGGCCCCCACTTTATTATTAATATAATGGCCCCCACTTTATTATTAATATAATGGCCCCCTCTTTATTATTAATGTAATGGCCCCCTCTTTATTATTAATGTAATGGTCCCCTCTTTGTTATTAAAGTGGGGGCCATTATATTAATAATAAAGTGGGGGCCATTATATTAATAATAAAGTGGGGGCCATTATATTAATAATAAAGTGGGGGCCATTATATTAATAATAAAGTGGGGGCCATTATATTAATAATAAAGTGGGGGCCATTACATTAAAAATAAAGAGTGGGCCATTATAATAATAATAAAGAGGGGGCCGTTACAGTAATAACAAAGAGGGGGCCGTTACAGTAATAACAAAGAGGGGGCCATTATATTAATAATAAAGAGGGGGCCATTATATTAATAAAAAAGAGGGGGCCATTATATTAATAATAAAGAGGGGGCCATTATATTAATAATAAAGTGGGGGCCATTATATTAATAATAAAGTGGGGGCCATTATATTAATAATAAAGTGGGGGCCATTACATTAAAAATAAAGAGTGGGCCATTATAATAATAATAAAGAGGGGGCCGTTACAGTAATAACAAAGAGGGGGCCGTTACAGTAATAACAAAGAGGGGGCCGTTACAGTAATAACAAAGAGGGGGCCGTTACAGTAATAACAAAGAGGGGGCCATTATATTAATAATAAAGAGGGGGCCATTATATTAATAAAAAAGAGGGGGTCATTATATTAATAATAAAGAGTGGGCCATTATAATAATAATAAAGAGGGGGCCTAAGGCTTTTTAAAAGTTGAGTGGTATGTGTGTAGTGTATATATGGTGTATGTAAATATGTCGTGACTGTGTTGCATATATATGGTGTATGTATATATGTGTCATGACTCGTGACGCGCTGCGTATCCACCGCTGAGTAGGGAACCTGTTGTTAAAAATTTGAATCCCACCCCTGTCTATTACTACAGATGTCCTCATACCATCAGAAGTCTCACCCCCCCACCACATGGGAAACTGTCCTTTCCAGCAAATCCCAGAATAACAAGAGAAGACAAGGGAAGATGACTCCAAGACGTATTATTGCAGAAGATGATTGAAGCAAGCCAAGATAGCTGTCTTGTTCCTTTTCTCCTCTAAGGGGTAGTATTGTGATGACTGAACCTTCTCCACCCTCACCTGCACTGGAGAGGGATCTCAGGTTTCAATGGTCTTGATCTGCAGCATGAGACCCTTCCTTCCCTTTTTCCTGTCCTCACCCCTCCCACCCTCCCTTTACCCTTCCTTCCATACCTCCCCTGCCACCAAAGCCTAACTTAACAAATTGTCTTATTCATATACACAATTTATAGGATGGTCGCTCCTGCTGCACATCCAGATCATCCCCTTGGGCTACTTAGTAAGGCCCACCTTTCTTGTAATACTGTTAATCTTTAGATTATTAGTAGTTTAAATAATACATAGTACCACCTGTGCCATACATGATATGTACTGAAAAGTTCAGATTTTTAACATGTTACATCACTTCGTTTTTACAAACCGGATTCCCAAAAAGTTAGGACGTTTGAAATTCCAGGGTTATATACTGCTGCCATAATCAGTTATTAAACAAACAACTGTTTTGGCAAAAAAAACGTTTATTTGGCAGCCTTTGCTGCATATGTCATTGTGAGATACAGCCTTTACATAGTGTGGTTCTATTCAGGTACAAACCGGATTCCAAAAAAGTTGGGACACTATACAAATCGTGAATAAAAACTGAATGCAATGATGTGGAGGTGCCAACTTCTAATATTTTATTCAGAATAGAACATAAATCACGGAACAAAAGTTTAAACTGAGAAAATGTACCATTTTAAGGGAAAAATATGCTGAATCAGAATTTCATGGTGTCAACAAATCCCCCAAAAGTTGGGACAAGGCCATTTTCACCACTGTGTGGCATCTCCCCTTCTTCTTACAACACTCAACAGACGTCTGGGGACCGAGGAGACCAGTTTCTCAAGTTTAGAAATAGGAATGCTCTCCCATTCTTGTCTAATACAGGCCTCTAACTGTTCAATCGTCTTGGGCCTTCTTTGTTGCACCTTCCTCTTTATGATGCGCCAAATGTTCTCTATAGGTGAAAGATCTGGACTGCAGACTGGCCATTTCAGTACCCGGATCCTTCTCCTATGCAGCCATGATGTTGTGATTGATGCAGAATGTGGTCTGGCATTATCTTGTTGAAAAATGCAGGGTCTTCCCTGAAAGAGATGACGTCTGGATGGAAGCATATGTTGTTCTAGAACCTGAATATATTTTTCTGCATTGATGGTGCCTTTCCAGACATGCAAGCTGCCCATGCCACACGCACTCATGCAACCCCATACCATCAGAGATGCAGGCTTATCTAACTTATCCTTCTTACGATGGGTAGTACTTATCCCCCCCCTACCCTCCCCATAGAATAAGGCCGTTACAGAGCTAGAGAGGATGAGTGGAGGCCTCTCCCTCCCGTCCCTCTTGACCTTCCTCTCTAAATAATAATAATAATAATAATCTTTAAAGGACTTTTACTGCATCCTTAACTTGGGGGGGGGGGGGGGGGCGACGTCATTAGGGATTCCAGGGTTTGGGAGATGTTCAGTATACAGGATTCAAGGCATCATAACCTTAATGGTACTATCAGAACATCTTTACTTAAACATGTACAAAGCTTAAGTAAATATTGCTCTTGTTCCTTTCTTCATCATGAATCCTCTCAAATAGAGTTCTTTCTCACTGAGGGTGTAAAAGTCCCCACTCTCTTAGCAATTGTGAATTTTCGCTCTAAGTGATTCTGTTCCATTGTATTTGGCCTCAATGCATTCTTGACTTGCTGTCATGTATTGTAACCCCCTTTATTGAAAATCAATAAAAATAATTTGAAAAGAAAAATGAACAGATGCATGCGGTTGTATTATCTGAACGGATGCGTCTGTGCGGATCCATGATGGATCCACACCAAACGCGAGTTTGAAAGTAGCCTTATACAGCTGGCATCCACCATGTAAGGAGCGGGCACACTGCAGCAGCCCACTCCATACAATTGCAAATGCATATGCATTAAGATGTTAATGAAGTGGGCAGAGTGCTACAGACTGAATGACGTCAGACAGATGCTGCCAGCATGCCCTTTTCTTTCATAGTGAATACTGCTATAGGTTAGGGCCCTTTCACACCTGCGTTATAGTCTTCCGGCATAGAGTTCCGTCGTCGGGGCTCTATGCCGGAAGAATACTGATCAGGATTTTCCTAATGCATTCTGAATGGACAGTCCGTCCTTCAGGATGCATCAGGATGTCTTCAGTTCCGGAACGGAACGTTTTTTGGCCGCAGCAAATAGCGCAGCATGCTGCGCTTTTTGCTCCGGCCAAAAATCCGGAACACTTGCCGCAAGGCCGGATCCGGAATGAATGCCCATTGAAAGGCATTGATCCGGATCCGGCCTTAAGCTAAACGTCGTTTCGGCGCATTGCCGGATGCGACGTTTAGCTTTTTCTCAATGGTTACCATGGCTGCCGGGACGCTACAGTCCTGGCAGCCATGGTAAACTGTAGTGGGGAGCGGGGAGCAGCATACTTACCATCCGTGCGGCTCCCGGGGCGCTCCAGAGTGACGTCAGGGCGCCCCAGGCGCATGGATGACGTGATCGCATGGATCACATGATCCATGCGCATGGGGCGCTCTGACGTCATTCTGGAGCGCCCCGGGAGCCGCACGGATGGTAAGTATGCTGCTCCCCCGCTCCCCACTACTACTATGGCACCCAGGACTTTAATAGCGTCCTGGCTGCCATAGTAACACTGAAAGCATTTTGAAGACGGATCCGTCTTCAAATGCTTTCAGTACACTTGCGTTTTTCCGGATCCGGCGTGTAATTCCGGCAAGTGGAGTACACGCCGGATCCGGACAACGCAAGTGTGAAAGAGGCCTTAATGATTAGTTTAGCAAGGCAGCACCACTGCTAGGGCCTGAATTGAACATACTTTACATGTGACTGCCACTTTTACCGGGGCCCAGTGTGGTAGAGGCACTAATGACTGTGACACACAGGAAGATGAGGGGACACCAATGACACTAATAGCAGCATAACGCACTGTATGTGTGTTACCCACAGATCCCCATAAGAATGTCATTTGCAGATCCCCTAAAAAAGTGCATCATCCACAGATCCCCTCATAACACTGCCAAAAATTACAAGAGGCACTCTGAAAGACTAGATGGAGGAGATATGATAGAACATTTTAAATACATAAAGGGAATCAACAAGGTAAAAGAGGAGAGAATATTTAAAAGAAGAAAAACTGCTACAAGAGGACATAGTTTTAAATTAGCGGGGCAAAGGTTTAAAAGTAATATCAGGAAGTATTACTTTACTGAGAGAGTAGTGGATGCATGGAATAGCCTTCCTGCAGAAGTGGCAGCTGCAAATACAGTGAAGGAGTTTAAGCATGCATGGGATAGGCATAATGCCATCCTTCATATAAGATAGGGCCAGGGGCTATCCATAGTACTTAGTATATTGGGCAGACTAGATGGGCCAAATGGTTCTTATCTGCCGACACATTCTATGTTTCTATGTTTCTATGATACAACCTGTATATCACATAAAGGAGGACCTCATTCACAATGTGGTACAATTGTTCAGGTAGTGGGGCTCCTACACTCATAAAGCCTATGCATTAAGTGAAAGGGCTGCCAAAAATTACAAGGAACCGGCACTCCAATATACCCTTTATAACACATAAAAGGAGGGCATCATACACACTCTTGAAAAATTATTAATGATGGCTGATCTGACCATCTAAAACAGGCATCCTCAAACTGCGGCCCTCCAGCTGTTGCAAAACTACAACTCCCAGCATGCCCGGATAGCCATCAGCCTACAGCAGGGCATTGTGGGAGTTGTAGCTTTACAACAGCTGGAGGGCCGCAGTTTGAGGATGCCTGATATAAAACATAAGGGGTGAGGGTCTGCTGCTGAGTTAACCCTCTAAAACATTAGGGGCGAGAGCGTGCTGCTGATCTGACCATCTAAAACATTAGGGGCGAGAGCCTGCTGCTGATCTGACCGTATAAAACTTTATGGGTGAGGGCCTGCTAGTGACCCTCTAAAACATTATGGGTGAGGGTCTGCTGCTGAACTAACTCTCTAAAACATTATGGGGGAGGGCCTGCTGCTAATCTGACCATCTAAAACATTAGAGGCCAGGGCCTGCTGCTGATCAGACCATCTAAAACATTAGGGACGAGGGCCTGCTGCTGATCTGACCATCAAAACATTATGGGTGAGGGCCTGCTGGTGACCCTCTAAAACATAAAACATTGAGGTCGAGAGTCTGCTGCTGAGCTGACCTTCTAAAACATTAGGGGTGAGGGCCTGCTGCTGATCTGACCATCTAAAACATTAGGTGCCAGGGCCTCCTGCTGATCAGACCATCTAAAACATTTGGGACGAGGGCCTGCTGCTGATCTGACCATAAAAACATTATGGGTGAGGGCCTGCTAGTGACCCTCTAAAACATTATGGGCGAGAGTCTGCTGCTGAGTAGACCCTCTAAAACATTAGGGGTGAGGGCCTGCTGCTGATCTGACCATCGAAAACATTATGGGCGAGGGCCTGTTGGTAACACTCTAAAACATTAGGGGCGAGGGTCTGCTGCTAAGCTAATCTTCTAAAACATTAGGGGCGAGCGCCTGCTGCTGAGCTGACCATCTAAAACATTGTGGGCGAGGGCCTGCTGGTGACCCTCTAAAACATTAGGGGTTTGCTGCTGAGCTGACCCTCTAAAACATTAGGAGTGATGGCAGCCTAATAAGCATGTTGATATGATGGAGGAGGAGTAGGACGAGAAAAAGGAAGCTTGAACCATATACACTTTTTAGTGGTGGAAGGGGTGCATGGAAATACAGTGTATTCATTCACCATAAAAAACACACTTAGAGTGCCTTTACTCCACCAGAGGAAAGCGGCTGAACATAGAGAAGTCAGGGGTAGACTTGAGCGGATACCTGGATGTTCAGGTTCGGCAGGTTTGGCCGAACTTGAAAAAAAAAAGTTCAGATTCGGGACCCGAACTTGAACACAAACCCGAACTCCATTGAAGTCAATGGGGAGCCGAACTTTTGGCCACTAAAATAGCTCTAAAATAGCCCTGGAAAGAGCTAGAGGGCTGCAAAAGGCAGCAAAATGTGCTTAAGAGCAAGGCAAATGCTCTGCAAACAAATGTGGATAAGGAAATGAATACAAAAAAACATAAAAGACCTTAAAAAAGAAAGCAAAAATTGGAATGATGTAGGAAGAGGTTGAGGAGGCGGGGAATGGGCGGATGTGGCCGTGTAGGCTCACATGGCGGTCTAGGTGGAAGCGGCGGCGAAGGAGGAATAGGTAGCCAACACAGATGTGTGTTATTTTGCATTTTTACATAGGGGTATCCCCCAAAATATTGGGACATAAAAAAATAAAAAAATAATAAATAAAAGGAATAAGTGCACTTGAGTACAAGGATGGATGGTTGAGGCTGTTAGAACTGTCTATTCTGCACACGGTACAGACCAGTCTTGTGGGATCCAGGCCTGGTTCATTTTAATGAACGTTAGCTTGTCCACGTTGGCTGTGGACAGGCGGCTGCGTCTGTCTGTAATGACTGCCGTGCTAAATACACATTCAAAGAGTACACTGGCTGCAGGGCAGGCCAGCTTTTCCACATGTCGGCCATGATAACCCTGCCTTCTGAGGTGCTTCCACTTGTCCCCCGGCGTCAGTCGGGAATGCTCTCAGGAGCGTGTCTACCAGTGTGAGCCTGTAGTCGCGCATCTTCCGATCACGCTCCAGTGAGAGAATTAAGGACGGCACATTGTCTTTGTAATGGGGATCCAGCAGGGTGGCCACCCAGTAGTCAGTACACGTTAAAATGTGGGCAACTCTGCTGTCATTGCGCAGGCACTGCAGCATGTAGTCGCTCATGTGTGCCAGACTGCCCAGAGGTAAGGACAAGCTGTCCACTGTGGGAGGCGTATCGTCTACGTCCTCCGTATCCCCCCAGCCACGCACCAGTGATGAGCCCGAGCTACGTTGGATGCCACCCCGCTGTGAACATGCTTCATCCCCATCCTCCTCATCCTCCTCCTCCTCGTCCTCCAGTAGTGGGCCCTGGCTGGCCAAATTTGTACCTGGCCTCTGCTGTTGCAAAAATCCTCTATCTGAGCCACTTCTAAAAGACTGGCCTCAAAGTGTTAGAGATGACACCTCTTCCTCCTCCTCGTCCTGGGCCACATCCTCTTCCATCATAGCCCTAAGTGTTTTCTCAAGGAGACATAGAAGTGGTATTGTAACGCTGATAACGGTGTCATCGCCACTGGCCATGTTGGTGGAGTACTTGAAACAGCGCAACAGGGCACACAGGTCTCGCATGGAGATCCAGTCATTGGTGGTGAAGTGGTGCTGTTCTGCAGTGCAACTCACCCGTGCGTGCTGCAGCTGAAACTTCACTATGGCCTGCTACTGCTCGCACAGTCTGTCCAGCATGTGCAAGGTGGAGTTCCACCTGGTGGGCACGTCGCATATGAGGCGTTGAGCGGGAAGGCCGAAGTTACTCTGTAGAGCAGACAGCCGAGCGGCAGCAGGATGAGAACGCCGGAAGCACGCACAGACGGCCTGCACATTATGCAGCAGCTCTGACATATCGGGGTAGTTGTGAATTAATTTGTGCACCACCAAATTCAGCACATGCGCCAGGCAAGGGATGTGGGTCAAACCGGCTAGTCCCAGAGCTGCAACGAGATTTCGCCCATTATCGCACACCACTAGGCCGGGTTTGAGGCTCACTGGCAGCAACCATTCATCGGTCTGTTGTGCTATACCCCGCCACAACTCCTGCACGGTGTGGGGCCTGTCCGCCAAACACATCAGTTTCAGAACGGCCTGCTGATGTTTTCCCCTGGCTGTGCTGAAGTTGGTGGTGAAGGTCTGTCGCTGACCAGATGAGGAGCTGGTAGAAGAGAAGGAGGAAGCCGAGTAGGAAGAGGGGGCAACAGAAGGCAAAGAATGATGCCCTGCGATCCTTGGTGGCGGAAGGACGCGCGCCAAACAGCTCTCCGCCTGGGGCCCAGCCGCTACTACATTTACCCAGTGTGCAGTATAGCGTCCCTGGCCATGCTTACTGGTCCACGTATCTGTGGTTAGGTGAACCTTGCCACAGATGGTGTTGCGCAGTGAACAGTTGATTTTATCCGAAACTTGGTTGTGCAGGGAGGGCACGGCTCTCCCGGAGAAGTAGTGGTGGCTGGGAATGACGTACTGTGGGACAGTAAGCAACATGAGCTGTTTGAAGCTGTCCGTCTCCACTAGCCTGAATGACAGCATTTCAAAGGCCAGTAGTTTAGAAATGCTGGCATTCAGGGCCAGGGATCGAGGGTGGCTAGGTGGGAATGTACACTTTCTCTCCAAGGTTTGTGAGATGGAAAGCTGAACGCTTCCGTGTGACATGGTGGAGATGCTTGGTGATGGAGGTGGTGTTGTTGGTGGCACATCCTCTGTTTGCTGGGCAGCAGGTGACAAAGTTCCTCCAGAGGCAGAGAAAGAGGCCGAGGCAGCAGCAGTGATCATTTTTGTAAATACATTTAATTACCCAATTCCCACCCTTTTTGAGAACATAAGTCCCCTCTTACCTGATCTTTGTCTTTCGTCTCCCCTGGTTACGGCCACTTCTCCTGACGAATCCCGCCAGGCCATGCTTGTGCAGAAGACTGAAGAATTTCTCCCGACCGCGCAATGTCCTGAACGCGCACGCCGCTGCGCATGTGCCATGATGACTTCTTCCTGGCCATTATAGTACAGAGCCGCAAACGCGAACACCGGCTCTGTACTATACAGGCCAGGAAAACGTTGCGCTCAACAAGGGTAAGTATAAAAAGTGAAGATGGGAATTCCCCTTTAATTTAAGGAAAAACTACTAAAGGAGGGTTTTCCACATTATTAAGCTGAACATCATTTTCAAGCAATATGGGGAAGAAAAAGGATATCTCTGCTGCTGAAAAGAATGAAATAGTTCAATGCCTAGTACGAGGTATGAAAACATTAGATATTTCACAAAAACGCAAGCATGATCATCGCACTATTGAGAGATTTGTGGCTGATTCAGAGCATAGACGGGTTTGTGCAGATAAAGTCACATTGAGGCAGATTTCTGCCAGATCCATGCATCGTGGATTCCTCCTTGCTTAAGGTTTCTACCACTTCATTTTCACATAATTAGCTTTCAGACACTAGCGATCCGCTAGTGTCTGCTCTGCCAAACAATCCTAATATAATAGCTTTTGGGGCAGCCGTTTCGCTATAAAAGAACTTATATTGATATGCTAATGACCCTCTAGGTGCTATGGGGGCATCATTAGCACCTAGAGGATCGGTCTACCTTCGCAAAATGCCGCTGCTCAGCGCGTCCCTCCAGCCCGCCCATCTCCTCCGGAATGCGATCAAGCGGACGAATTCTCGCGCATGCGCCGTGCGCGCCTGTATTCGGCGCATGCGCAGTGAATGTCCGACCGCTTCCCTGCTCAGACATCTCCACTGCGCCTGTCCCTCGGAGCACTGTGACGTCATCGGCGCAGGCGCAGTGCGCGAGAATTCGTCCGCTTGATCGCATTCCGGAGGAGATGGGCGGGCTGGAGGGACGCGCTGGGCGGCGGCATTTTGTAAAGGTAGACCGATCCTCTAGGTGCTAATGAGGCCCCCATAGCACCTAGAGGGTCATTAGCATATCAATATAAGTTCTTTTTTTAGCGAAACGGCTGCCCCAAAAGCTATTATATTAGGATTGTTTGGCAGAGCAGACACTAGCAGATCGCTAGAGTCTGAAAGCTAATTATGTGAAAACGAAGTGGTAGAAACCCTTTAAAGGGAACCTGTCACCAGTTTTATGGTGTCCTAACTAAGGGCAACATAAATAAGTGACTGATTCTCTTAGCAAAATGCTGGGTCACTTTCTTTAATTGACCCAGTCAATCTGTCAATATCTTGTATTGAAAAGCTCCAGCTCATAATGATGAGTCCTAAATATTCATGAGCTCCTGACTCTCCCCGCCTTACCTGCTGCTGATTAACAGTTATTTTCCATATGAATCAGCAGCAGGTGGGCAGGGGAGTGGCTATAGCGCTGAATAAAAAAAACGCTGGACTCACCGACATCACGCTGGACTCAAATCAACTCATTAGCATGTGGCATCTTTGCGTGCATATTATGAGGTAACCATCTGTCACACCAGTAAGTGAATACATCTAAGGCACTTTTTAGTAGTTAATGATGGCATATAATTAGTTAGATTATAAACAAATATCCACATGACAGGTTCCTTTTAAGCAATGAGAAAAAAAGACAAATATTCTAAAAAACTAATATATTCGATATAGTGCTATACATTCGTTTTTTGAATATTCAGAATATTCTAAAACAAGAATATATAGCAATATAGCAAATATTCGGAAAAAAAAATGAATGTAGAACAATTTAGCTAATATAGTGCTATAATCTTTAGTTGTAATTTTTTTCCAATTTGAACTTCAGATGAGAAAAAAATTGCAACTATTAGATGAAGAAGATTATAGCACTAGCATTAGCTAAATTGCTCTATATTAGTTTTTTTTTTCGAATATTCGCTATATTGCTATATACCATTGGATCTGAGTTTTCACAATCTCACTGCTTCCCAGTACAAAAATTCTCATTACAAAAATTTGCATTACGAAATTTCACAATCAACACTACTCCTAAAGTCAAAGATATTGCAGCCTTCTCATTGGCCCACAAGCTAGAAGCAGGGAGAGACCATGTGTACTGATAAAAAAAAATCTCGACTATTCGAAATTACGAATATATATCACTATACTCTAAATATTCGCAAATTCTCGAAATGCCAATATTCAAGATAAAAATGTGCTATTTGGATATTCGTGATCAACACTAATTCTAATCTTGCAAACAAATTCAAGTAGAAACTGTCCAAAAACTCACAAGTTTAATGGATGCAAGACTTAATGAATACAAGACTGCTATCAAATAAGTGGTCCTATGTTAAAATGTAACGTGACCTGGTAAAAAGTTAAAATTTTGTTAAAAGTTTGATTGAAATAGCTTTTGATTTCAGTAAATATGCTGCAAACACAACAACAGTTCTTTACAACCTATAAAGTGTTTTGAAACTTACTGTGCGGAATAATTCGGAACAGTGCATTGTAAGTTTTTTATGTTTAAAAAAATACTGTTATCATTAGGAGATTTGTTCAATAAAATTTGAATTATGCTGACTGTTATTTACATAAATTATTTAGATAAATAAGAAAACTATTATTTGCATAATAATTTGGAATATGATGTAGTTTGGCTCGAGCATCGCGATGCTCGGCACATCGCGGTGTTCGACCGAATTCCGGGTGTGCTCGAGCGTGATGCTCGAGTCTCCTCCCCGCACGTTTGTTGGCTGCTACGTGATCACGTGCAGGTGAGTACTGCCATTCACTGTAATGCTGTAGCCATGTTGGCTGCTGGCATTACAGTGGTTGGCTGGCTGGAATGCGCCATCGGGTGCTATATAATACCCGATGACACATGCTCAACTCAGTATAAGGCTACATGCACACGACCGTTGTGTGTTTTGTGGTCTGCAAATTGCGGATCTGCAAAACATCGATGGCATCCGTGTGCGTTCCGCAATTTGCGGAACGGCATGGACAGCCATTGATATAACTGCCTATTCTTGTCCGCAAAATGCAGTAAGGGACAGGGAAGTGGCCGTGCTGCTGATGGGGCACTCAGAGACTGTGGCCCTTGGCGTGGTGAAACTGTGCCTGCTGCCAGAGCACAAGAAACACATTCATCTACGATAAATAGCTTCATGTCCTAGTTTGCAGGGCGGCACAGGACACCACTCTTGAAGTCAGACCAGTGCGACCAGGTGGTCAGTTGGATTGCAGCAGACAATGCTTCCAGTCGGTTAAGCACCACCCTGTCTGCTACAAAGTCCAGTCTCAGTAGCCAAGAGTCTGGTCAACAGAATCCTCACCCTAATACTCCTTCCACCCACCATGGACAGTCTTGACAAACAAGTGATCCCACACTCGGATATTCCGAGAAGCTTTTTTCATCTCCCTGATCTTGTGCCCTGATTCCCAAACTCTGGAGCATCCACAGTCAGAAGAAGATGATGGTGGGGAATAGCAATTAGTGTTTTTTGAGGTGGATGAGGATGATGAGATACAGTTGATAATAAGTCAACTGCAATTAGTGTCTCAAGAGGTTCATGATGAGGATGAGACACAGTTGTCAATAACAGAGGTTGTTGTTAGGTCATCAAGTCAGAAGGATGACCACAGTAAAGAAGTGGAAGAGGAGGTGCTGGACAATGAAGTCACTGACCCAACCTGGGAAGGTGGCAAGCTGAGCGAGGACAGCAGTACAGAGGGGGAGGGATCCGCAGCACCGCAACAGGCTGGAAGAGGCAGTGGTGTGGAAAAAGGGAGAAGGCGGGCCACACCAAACAGACCCGCAACTGTTCCACAAAAGCACCCCCTAGCGGCAATCTACCTTGCCAAGATGTAGATGTTCTGCTGTCTGGCGCTTTTATAAGGAAAGCGTGGACGATAAAAGAATTGTCATTTGCAACCTCTGCCATACCAAAATGAGCTGGGATGGGAACACCACCAACCACCACCAGCATGATCCGCCACATGGCATCAAAGCACCCTAATAGGTGGGCTGAATGACTGGGTCCACAACCAGTGTCTGCAGGTCACACCACTGCCTCCTCTTTCTCTGTCTTACATGCTGGCCAATCCCCTATCCAAGACACAGGCCCGGATGCCTCCAGCCATGCACCATCAGCTGGCACATCCACTTTTGTGTCCCAGCGCAGCGTACAAATGTCTATACCCCAGGCCATTGTATGAAAGCGCAAATACCCAGCGACCCACCCACAGACCATAGCACTAAATGTGCACCTTTCCAAATTGCTGGCCCTGAAAATATTACCATTTAGGCTTGTGGAAATTGAGGCTTTCCGCAGCCTGATCGCGGCGGCTGTCCCGCGGTACTCTGTCCCCAGCTGCCAATATTTTTCATGGTGTGCAGTCCCAGCCTTACCCTATCATGTGTACCGTAACATCACCTGTGCACTGACCAATGCAGTTATTGGGAAGGTCCACTTAACGACTGACACATGGACAAGTGTTTTTGGCCAGGGATGCTACATTTCCCTGATGGCACACTGGGTGAACGTTGTGGAGGCTGGGAGCGAGTAGTACCCTGGGATGGCTCAGGTGCTACCGACACCAATGATTGCGGGCCCTACTTCCATCAGGGTTTCTGCAGCCACCTGTATTAGTGGCTGCAACCCCCCCCCCCCCCGCCCCCCCGCCCCCCCGCCCCCCCCCCCCCCCTTCTCCTCCTCTGCTTCCACCTCTGAATTTTCATCTTCCAGCACCAGTCAGCCATAAGTCAGTAGCTGGGAGCAGTGTAGCACTGCACTGGGGAAGCGTCAACAGGACTTGCTTAAACTGATCTGCTTAGGTGACAAATAGCACACTGCCACAGAGCTATGGCAGGACATAAGGGACTAGACTGAGCTGTGGCTCTCGCCACTCAACCTACAAACAGGCATGGTTGTATCTGATAATCGGCGTAACTTGGTGGCGGTTTTGGAGCTCGGCAAGCTCACACACATACCATGCCTAGCCCACGTATTCAACATAGTAGTTCAGCGGTTTCTCAAAACCTACCCTAATTTGCCTGAGCTATTGGTGAAGGTGCGCCGCATGTGTGCACATTTCCACAAGTCATCGACAGCTTCTGCTGGTCTATCTGTGCTGCAGTAGCGCTTGCAATTGCCAGCTCACCGACTGTTGTGCGACGTGAGCATGCGCTGGAACTGCATGTTCCACATGTTGGCCAGGTTCTGTGAGCAGCAGAGGACAGTAGTGTAACACCAGCTGCAACATGGTTGACGCCTTTCCAGTCAGCTTCAACTCTTCACAAGCGATGAGTGGGTATTGATGTTTGACCTCTGAGAGGTTTTTCGCAACTTTGAGGAATCAACATAGATGATGAGTGGCGATAACGCTATTATCAGCGTAACTATCTCACTTCTGTGTCTACTCAAATGCTTGCTGCTTGGAATTAACGCGGATGCTTTGCATGTAGAAGAGGTGGAAATGGGGGAAGACAGTATACAGGATGATAGCCAGACCACCCTCATTTAGTCTTCTCAGTGCAATCTGGATGATGAGGAAGGGGAGCAGGAGATGGTTGCCTCCGCCACAGAGGGTAGTATCCATGGAAGTTTTATTCCATCCGTTCAGCGTGGATGGGTAGAAGAGAAGGAAGAGGATGAAGAGATTGAGAGTCAGACTTCTGATGAGGACAGCGAAGTCTTGTCTGTTGGGACTCTGGCACACATGGCTGACTTTATGTTAGGCTGCATTTCCCGTGACCCTTGCGTTGTACGCATTTTGGCCAACACCGATTACTGGTTGTTCACCCTTCTCGACCCACGCTAGAAAGAGAACTTCTCATCTCTCATTCTTGTGGCGGAGAGGATGAGCAAAATGGCACAATACCAGAAGGTCCTTGTGGAAAAATTGCTCCAAAAATGTACAGCTGACAACGCTGGCGGCAGAGTACGTAGTTCCTTGACAAATAGAGGAGGGAAGATGAGGGGAACACACAGCAGTTCCAACAAAGGCAGGGCAACACACTTCAAGGCCTGGGACATTTTTATGACACCCCGCCAACACCCTCAACCTGATGCGCGGCCTAGTTTCACAAGGATGGAAAATTTTGGGAAGATGGTGAAGGAGTACGTAGCAGACCATGTCAGCATCCTCAGTGATCCCTGTGTGCCTTCCAACAATTGGGTGTCCAAGCTGGACCCATCGCATGAACTGGCGCTCTACGCCTTGGAGGTGCTGGCCTGCCCTGCCGTCAGTGTTTTGTCAGAGCGTGTATTTAGTGCTGCTGGGGGCATAGTAACTGATAAGCGTTTCCAACTGTCAACTGAAAATGCTGACCGGTTGATTGTTATAAAAATGAACAAGGCCTGACTTGTCTACTCCACCAGAGGAAAGCAGCTGAACATAAAGGCACTCTAAATGTGACTTTTATGGTGTATTGAATACACTGTGTTCCCATGCACCCCTTCCACTACTAAAAAGGGTATATGGTTCAATCTCCCTTTTGTCGTCGCCCTCCTCCTCCATCATATCAACATGCTTATTGGGCTTCCCTCGTTCCTAATATATTTAAAGGGTTAGTTCAGCATCGGGCTCTCACCAATAATGTTTTAAAGGTTCACCAGCAGGCCCTCACCCATAATATCTTTGAAGTTCACCAGCAGGCCCTCAACCATAATGTTTTAGAGGGTCAGCTCAGCAGCAGAACCTCAACCCTAAATTTTTAGATGGTAAGCTTGGCAGCAGGCCCTCGTCCACAATTTTTTTTTAGATAGTTAGCTCGGCAACAGGCCCTCACCCACAAAATTTTTTAGATGGTCAGCTCGGCATCAGGCCCTCGCACACATTTTTTTAGATGGTCAGCTCGGCATCAGGCCCTCGCCCACAATGTTTTAGATGATCAGCTTGGCAGCAGGCCCTCGCACACAAAATATTTTAGATGGTCAGCTCGGCAGCAGGCCCTTGCCCACACATTTTTTTAGATGGTCAGCACAGCAGCATGCCCTTGCCCACAACATTTCTTAGATGATCAGCTCAGCAGCAGGCCCTCGCACCTAATGTTTTAGATGGTCAGCTCAGCAGCAGGCCCTCGCCCCTAATGTTTTAGATGGTCAGCTCAGCAGCAGGCCCTCGCCCCTAATGTTTTAGAGGGTCACCAGCCACCCCTTGCTCCTAATGTTTTTGAGGGTCACCAGCAGGCCATCAATCATAATTTTTCAAGGGTGTGTATGATGCACTCCTTTATGTGTAATAAAGGGTGTATTGGAGTGTTGGTTCCTTGTAATTTTACACTACCTGTCCCACTACCTGAACAATTGTACCAGAATGTGAATGAGGCCACCTTTATGTGATATACAGGTTGTATCAGAGTGCCTCTTCCTTGCAATTTTTGGCAGCGCTTGCGATCTATATACAAGGAAATATACAGTAAAGTTCCTAACAATTTTTCCTCTAAAATCGATTTTATCTTCGGTTTGGTGCGTATTATTGTTAGTCTGTAAAATGGCGTACTACTCAGACAACATCATTCCCAGCAGCAACCTGGGAGTCCAAGAAGCATCCAGACAGCCACCCCATGCTGTTCCCGAACCAATTCAGTGGTGTTCCCAGGGGTGCCTTGTTTAATGCTTGTGTTCTCCTATTGACTTTCATTGTGCTCGGGTGCTCGGTAGCACCCGAGCATCCCGAGGTGTTCTACTTGAGCACCCGAGCACTTTGGTGCTTGACCAACACTAGTGGGGACTCATTGACTTCTATACGAGAGTTTTCTAGACATGTTTTGTGACCTGTGCAGAGGTCATTTTACAAGCAAGGAGCAGATAAGCCGTGCCTATTACCTATTGTGAATAGTGGGTCTGTCTTATCTATATATAGGTGAAATTGTCATTGCAATCCTGCTTGTAATAATAATGAGATGACTAACTAAAAATTAGCACCTATTATTAGGCTTAGCGGCCACAGCAAGTACTGCAGGGTTTTAGATTTTTTTTTTTTTTATATAGATTGTGTCATAGAAAAATTGCTTAAAAATATTTTCAAATAAATACCCGATTAACATAATAGGTAACTTTCTGATTAAACATTCACTATAAAAATATATAATATTGGTCTATTGTAATGGCTTTATTTATTAATTAATGCGGATATGGTATCATAAATTAAAATGCTGATTGTGTTTTTCAAGAGTGAGATTTTGATTAGATTATGGACATAATTTCTTAATATTGACCATTTAAAATAATTTTCATTTTATTTAGGTTTTCCTGTTTTTTATGCGTAAAGAGCCCCCACAAGTGTGATGTAAGGATACAATTACTGGTATATCATTTATGATCTTTTCTAATCAATATTGTTATTATCATCTTATTGACTACTGTAAGGTTGGGTAAGAAATGCAAAATGAATGCACAGTTTTGAATTGTCTTTTACTTTCTGTCTTATAGAAAAAACTAAAATAGACTTGATACCTCACAATTGAAAATCCATTTCTAATGACCATCCTATCATGAGGATTACTAAAATGGACAATGGAGCAGAAGAATGATAAAATAAGTATAGACGCTCTGTCACAAATTTAATTTGGTAAAAGGCAGACAAAGAAAAGATGATATTGATAAAGGTAACTTGAAAGGAATACAGTATATTGTGATGCCTAAAAAATTTGAAGGCATTGAATAACATTATCTTTACATATTTATTAGCTTTTCTGTAGATTAATAGCTTGTTTTACACAAACTGAGATGTGACTAAACTGCAGCAACTGGCAACGTGTAAAACTAAGCTATTGTATAGAATGCTTGGGTATTATCTCCAGTCAAACACTTATTAGAATTTATCTTAGCCCTAACCATAACCATATTATAATTAGTGTTAAAGAGGGCCTTTCATGTTTTTTTTTTTTAATTCTAGATAAATACCATTACTTGCGGTGTACCCCCTCTGATGCTGCCAACCTGCCCGTTTTTTCTAAATATCGCCCAGCTGTGCCCCCTTGTCGTTTTCCTGCTCAGTATGTTAATACTAAGGATCATTACAGGGAGAGGAGACACCAGGGTTTCTCAATGGGCGTCTCCTTCTCCCTGGCTGTGCCGAGGTCCAATCACAGCAGAGAGTGTCATGGCCAGGGAGAAGGCGAGCAGTTTTTTCTCCCTGGCTGTGACGCTCTTCGATGTGATTGGATCGCGGCACAGCCAGGGAGAAGGAGACGCTCATTGAGAAAATGGCATCTCCTCCTCCCTGTACTGATGCTCAGTTTTAACATACTGAGCAGGAAAACTACAGGGGGAGCCCAGCAGGACGTAGGAGTGATATTTTAAAAAAAAACAGACAGCGTGGCAGCATCAGTGGGGGTTACCCCCCAAGTAAAGGTATTTATCTAGAATAAAATAAAAATAAAACATGAAAGGTCCTCTTTAAACCTTAAAGCAAATCATGGAAAATAATGCACTAAAATAATAGATGCATACATAATATATGGACTAAGCCCTCATTCTGATATAATAAAATCTGAGACTCTCAGCCAATATATTTTGATCAACACATCTGTGCCCACCTACCCCCGCCAAGGTGGTCTCAGTCAGGCAGGTCCTACTCTAAACCTGCCTATGCCATATGGGCATCTATATTCATGAGAGAAGACCCTGCACATATAGTATGCTTATCCTAGTCACCTCTGTGTGCATCCAGCCAATGAGAGGAGGAGCAACACAGCAATATGTACCACCTAATCATGGGAGCCCGCACAGCTGTATGTACCACTTAATCAAGGTCGCCTGTTAGACCTGCCTGACTGAGACCACTATCATAGCTGATAGCATTTCTTGGGGGATATACAGTAGCCTGTATTATTTGTTGAAAACAAGGAAGCATGTTTTGAGCATCGGTGGAGGAAAAGGTTTTGTAATATTAATTTGATAACCTGTCTGGGCCAAGTGACTTAATTAATTTGAGGGAGAGATTACCTTGTAAATTTTGATGAATGCATGGAACTGCACAACATTTGAAAATCAGACTTTTCTTACGAGAAGCATTTATGCCTGCTGAATGAAATTTTGGTGAAGGTACTGAACTGCACTACACTTTAAGAATGAGACAATTTTTATGGACAGCTGGGCAGAAGTACTAATACCTGCGAAATTTTGGCGATGGTGCTGCACTGCACGACAATTACTACAGCTAAGTAGTATGGCAGCAACTTGGCCAGAGGGGAGTTCAGCTTGCACACAAGCTAATTGCTGGTAGTGAATAGTTGGCCATATATTCCATTAAGCATGTCTCACCATGAAGTAGAGGACAATGAGGGGTGGGCAGGAGAGGAATTAGCCGATCAAGATAATGGTGATGAGGACACCGTACTGTTTGGGGATGTGGTGCTGCCACAAAAAACTCCCTCCTCTTCTGATGTCACCTGCTCCTCAGCACCCCAATCTGGATCCCAAGTCCTGTCCAACACACAATTGTCACAGTCCCCATCCTTTCCACTACTTTAATCAGACTGTAATATGTCATCTTGGACTTCTTAGCCCCCCTCCAAATTCCCTCCTCTGTATTTGCCCCAAGTGCCACTGTCACCATGGCTATCACTGCCCTCATTGTCACTACTTTGGCTAAAGTGTCAATACTACTTCACCCATCACCAACACAGCTATGCATCCAGTCCCACGCCTCCGCCTGAACCTCCTCCTCATGGCAGTCCAAACGTGGACGCATCTCAGAACAGTCATCAATGGGATGTCTTGAGTATCTTCCAAAGCACATGGGGTGTTGTTGCCTTTTCTTAGGAAAAAATAAGACACTCCACTATGAGGAGCCAGTGAACACAGAGCTAATGAAAGTGAAATGCTTCTCTGGGGCCATGAGGAGGAGCAAGAGGAATGTGCTGACTGCTGGCTCAAAGACTCGGAGGAGACATCAACATCATACTGCTGTGAATGAGGGGATGAGTGAGGCAACTTCTCCACAATGTCATCTTCTTTGTCCTCAATAAAAATCAGACGCCTACCATAAATGAGGGAGAACTGTGGCCTGCTGCTACTGATGCTACTTCTGGCTGGATGTGTGGTGCTGCCTGTGCTGCAAATACTTTTTGCACTGCTACAGATACCCACATTTCCATTTAAAGATAACAAGGTACTGGTCTCTCGTTTCTGCTCTCTAGTTTACCAGACATTTTATTATGAGGCCTATTTAATCATTAACAAATCAAAGGTTTGGTACACTGATGAACCGATAGTAGCTTTTTTTTTTTTGGTAATTAACATAGGCGCAATTAAACATCACCTGATTAGAACTCACAATTTACTGGTATTGACAATTTACAATGGTATATAGGCACAGTAAAATGCATTGAATTAAACTGATAAATTGATACACTAGAATTCACTAAATTAAACTGTTATATTAATGCACCAAAATGCATTGAATTAAACTAGCCTATTGATGCAGCAACATGTGTTGAAATAAACTGGTATATTGATGCATTAATATGTATTGCATTAAACTGGTATATTGCCACACTAGAATGCACAGAATTAAACTGGTATATTGATGCAGGAAAATGAATTGAATTAAACTGGTATGTTGATATACTGGATTGGTATACTGATGCACTAAAATCCGCTGAATTAAACTGTCATATTGACACAGTAAAATGTGATGAATTGTATAATTATAAACACTAGCAAAAGCTGGACATTGTGGGGAAAAAGGCTGGCTACTAATGCACAGAAATAAAGATATTTGTGCAGGACTTTGGTGCATGCATTACAGTACATTATATGAACAACTTTCAACTTTTCAGCAGTTGCCATCATTGTAAAACGCGCACAGACAAAGCTCTGACTTTTCTAACTAATAATTCAATCTACCTAACCAAATATGTCCCAAAACTATCCTTACACCACCCTAATATGGCTGCTTTATGTCTTAAATTGGTATTTGCCAGGACATGTCCTCTCATATCACTGGCTGAGCTCACAATGGTATCTGTGCTTTACTCATAGCATAGAGCCTGAAGGACCAGCCAACATCCAGCAAGCCCCTCCTCCCAGGATCACTTTATTCTTAGACTTAATTTTCTCTGCCCTGTTTTCATTGCATTGCATAACTGTAACATAGTGGGCACAGTTTTCCATGATTCATTCTCCGGATTCGCTTGGCAGAGAATTTTTGTGAAATTCGTAATAAATCTGATTAATTTAGAATTAATTTGCTCTTCTCTATATTAATGCATGCAACAATATCAAGTGTAAAAAGGGTTTTCCTATCCTCTTTATCGGCCATCAGTATCCGATCGTTGTGGTAGGACATACAGGACCCGCTCTAATCAGCTGTTTGAGAAGGCACCGCTGCTCCTGTGAGGACCGCTTCCTTCTCCATGCTCACCAAGCACAGCACTGTACATTGTATAGTGGTTGGGCTTGGTATCTCGCTCAGCCCCATTCACTTGTATAGGGCTGAGCTACGCCTAGGCCATTGTCATGGACGTTCCGAGACATACGGACATCCCGGTGACAGTGAGTGGTAGGAGATCTATGAGACTGGCAACAAGTGGTTTTATCTGACCGGTTTTCCTTGTGGATCAATAGGTATCTATGTTTTTTTCTGGTAATGGCCACACCCCTTGACTCCAGGTGTTACTTATGTCGTCATTTAACCTTCCTTATTTATAGCTGCTTTTCCCACTATGCTGTGCGGTTTATAGCTTCTGTGTTTGTGGATTGTTTGTGATTGCTTCCATAGCCTCTTTGAAGTTAAGTCATTCCTTTCCCTTTTTGTATTTTGTTTGGGTTCTGTGTGTGTTGCATTTCCCTATTGTTTTTATTAGGCTTGAAGTAGACTCCTGTTCGTCCTTCCTTTTGGAGGAACAGGTAGTCTCGTCCCTGTCATTAGTACCAGGGTCCTATAGGGCTAGATAAGACTCTAGGTATTCCTGCGTATGAACTCACCTACCTTTGGGGTCTGGTCATACTGGTAGTCAGTCAGGATTTTGGCTAGGGTTTTCACTAGGAGGTGTCCATCTTCCTTTTCTAGTTCTCATGCCTGATTCCCTGTTTGCCTCTTCCCTTCTATGCTCGGTGTGATGTTTCCCTCCCACACCAAAGTGTGACAACCATGTGACAGATGAATGTATCGTCACTGGCTTAGGAAAAGCTAAGAGAAGGCTGGTGCCTTCTCAAACAGCTGTTTGGCAGGGGTCCCGGGTGTAGGACCCCCACCGATCAGATACTGATGACCTATTCTGAGGATAGGTCATCAGTATTAAAATCTCGTTAAAACCCTTTAATGTAAACAATCTTTTGGTGCGATAAAATCTTGATCAAGTTGTACCTGGTGTAAAGATCTGCAGACACAGCTGCCACAACAGACTGGGAGCATGGTTTTCATTATCTTCTTATCTCAGGGTTACAAAAAGCCTGAATGCTGAAAGGAATAAGCATTTAATGTGTGTATTAATATCATGTGATATGATTTTAGGGTAAGGATTTTGGTTTGAAAACCACCTCCAATTTTATTCAATGAGAGTCCATGCTGCTGGTCATTCAGCTGCTACAGTATGTATTTCTGTGCAGTTTTCCAGACTGAACCAAGAAAGGACATGTCATACAGACGTGGTTGGAAACCACAGCAGGTGTCTTCTTGTAGATTGGCCAGGAGCAGATCTGCTGCATTATAATTTGACATAAATCTGCCATGTGAACTCAGTCTTAGGCCCCCTGCAAACAAACGCGTGCTTCCCGTTTCCGTATTGTGGCCCGTATTTGCGAATCCGCAATACACGGGTGCCATTCCATGGGCATTCGTTATATAAATGAGTACTGATTGCATTTGTGCATAAATGGATACCATTTGGAAATTATATTTGCGGTTAAGTGTAAAGGATCAAGGTTCAGGGGTCCAGGGTCAAGTGTCACATGTATTTATAATTTATAATTTTTTTTTAGAACAAAAATAAGCATAGAATTAGAATTGGGAGACTTATCTGTAAAATGACCTTACATCATATATCCATGCAATTAATAGTCACTGAAAACAAGCATTAAGCGGGGAGTTCTATTTAACCTTTTACTTATAGATTAATGTCAACTAACTATACTTTTTTTTTTTTAATCCTAAGACCAAGAGCAATGTTAAAGTGTATACAGTATTAGGTGAAAAATGTTGTAATGCAAGGAAAACAGTAACACATACTGTATAGAAAATCGATTAGGTTAAATTAGCACTCTGCAGTTCAGATGAATGAGTGTGCATGTGGTAAAAAGTTCCTTTTGTTCAGACCTACAATCCTAGCAAATTGAAGCAGGTCCATAGAACTGCTTCTTGCAATTAAACATTTTTAATTTGTATCATGAGTATGCAAAAATTGTTCAGACTTTGTGGCAACTTGTATAGGGTGCTTGGTGGGCATGGGAGGCTTCCAACATTTTTTGGGAAAAAAGTTAATTTTGGTGGTGTTTTTCCCACATGTTTTTATGTTTTGCTAAAAAAAAAAAAAAAAAATATTTGAAATACTGCATGGCTCTATGTGTGGTCTTTTCATATATTTTCCAATGCAGCCCTTCTATAGGAATGGAGAAACATATGAAAACAATGGCAAAAGAACCCATGGAAAACTATGTGTAAAGAAAATCTAATTCAGTTTTATTGAAGCATGTTAATGGCATATTCGTGGGTACTCATGCTCAGCTGTTTGTGTAACTCACAAAGCCTTGACTAGTTGGCATACAGAAAATTTGTTCAACAACTAGTGATGATCGAGCATGCTCGGCAAAACACCACTTCGGCCGAATACCCCATGTGTTAGAGCGCCATTCTTGAGTCTCCGCCCCGCATGTTTCTTGGCTGCTACCGAGCCAATAAATGTGCAAGTAAGTACTGCCCTCACTGTAATACCGAAGCCATGTTGGCTGCTGGCATTACAGTGATTGGCTGGCCGGAATGCATCATCAGTAGGGTTGAGCGGACACCTGGATGTTCGGATTCAACGGGTTATGCCGAACTTTGGAAAAAAGTTAAAGTTCGGGACCCGAACTTGACCCGAACCAGAACCCCATTGAATTCAACTTCTGAGCACGGATGATGCTGCGATTGATGGGAGACCGAGTGCTCCTTCGATGCCCCGTTACAGTACCCCCCTTTTTACGAGGGGCCACCGGACCCAAGCATTGTGGACAAGGTTTCTCAGGGTGTTCCCGGTGAAATTTAGTAATTAATATGGAAGCATGCATCCTAGACATAGGTATCCAGGACCTCTCCTCAGGTCCAAAACCTTTCCAGTGGACCAGATATTGAAAGAAATTTATAATCTTTCTGACATCTATTATTTTAGAAATAATGAATTCCTCCTGAACCTAAACCTCCGCAGGTGGAGGAGGTTTTTAACCAGAACCACTGGTGACACATATTTCTTAAGTAACGACTTATGGACCACATCATGTATACGGAGGGAGTCGGGTAGTTTAAGTCTAAAAGATACTGGGTTAATAAGCTCAATAATATTGTATAGTCCAATGAAACGCGGTGAGAAATTCTTAGAACATTGTTTCAAAGAAAGATTTTTAGTCGACAACCACACCATATCTCCGAGTACCCCCTTGGAATGTCTCTTATTGGCGTGTTTACACTGGGTTTCCTGGGCCTTTTCCAGGTTCGATTGAACCTGTGCCCAGACTGTGCACAGTCTAGAGATAAAAGAATCTGCCTGCGGGTTGAGTGAGGATACAGAGGGATTAGAACTAAATCGAGGATGTAAACCACTGTTATAAAAAAAAGGAGAGACACCTGTGGAAGAATTAGCCCAATTGTTGATGGTGAATTCTGTCAACGGGAGGTATCTTACACATATGAGTTGATTATGCGATACATAGCACCTTAGAAAAAGCTCCACTGCCTGATTTAACCATTCCGTCTGCCCACTGGTCTGTGGATGGAAGCAGACGAAAAGGACAAAGAGATGTCGCACCTTTTACAAAGAGCCCTCCAAAAGCTAGAAACAAACTGAACGCCTCTATCAGAGACGAGTTTCTCAGGGACACCATGCAGACGTACCACATGTTCAATGAACAACGTTGCTAAGGTCATTGCATCAGGGAGCTTACTTAAAGGAACAAAGTGCACCATCTTGCTAAAACAGTCAACCACTACCCACACCACTGACTTCCCCTCAGAGAGGGGGAGATCAGAAATAAAATCAATGGAGATGTGAGACCATGGCTTACAGGGAATGGGTAGTGGTTGTAGTTCACCAGCGGGATGTGTTCTTGGGGTCTTAGACCGGGCACAAACATTGCAAGCTAAAACATAAGACCGTACATCTTTAGACAAAGTGGGCCACCAAAAGACCTCAGCAGCAATTCCTTAGTGGCAGCAATACCTGGATGACCACAGAGCACGAAGTCATGACATTCACACAATAATTAAACACAAAAGCATTCAGGAACAAACAACTTATCTGCCGGTGTTTGTGGAGGAGCAAGTTGCTGAGCCTGTTGAATCTCAGAGGAAAGATCCACAGAAACTGCTGCCACAAATATGTTTGTTGGCAAGATGGGTTCCGGGGAGGTATCAGGAGGTTGGACGGCATTAAAACTCTGGGACAAGGCATCTGCCTTAACATTTTTACTTCCTGGTCTGAAAGTAACAGAAAAGTTAAAATGAGTAAAAAACAGGGCCCATCTGGCTTGTCTAGGATTAAGGCGTTTGGCCGCCTCAAGAAACACTAAGTTCTTATGATCAGTGAGAACAGTAATACGGTGTCTAGCCCCTTCTAAAAAAGGCTCCACTCGTCAAATGCCCATTTAATGGCCAGTAACTCGCGGTTTCCAATATCGTAATTTCTCTCCGAAGGAGAGATCTTGCGAGAGAAGAAGGCACATGGCCTTAAATTAGTAAAGTTAGAGGACGCCTGTGAAAGCAGCCCCCACACCATCCTCTGAGGCATCCACCTCCACCACAAAAGATTCCTCGGTATCGGGCTGAACCAAGACTAGAGCCATTTGGAAACAATTTTTAGGGTGTCAAAGGCTGGACAGGCCTCCAACAACCAGTTACCGAGATTCAAACCTTTTTTAGTTAGATCCCTGAGGGGTTTGGCAATAACAGAAAAATTCTTTATGAATTTACGGTAAAAATTGGCAAATCCTAAAAAAAAGTTGGCGTGCCTTTAAGGAGGATGGTCTTACCCAGTCTTGTATAGCCTGAACCTTACTGGGATCCATTTTAAATGAATGAGGAGTAAGAATATAGCCAAGATAGGGAATCTCTTGAACTCCAAATACGCATTTCTCTAATTTAACAGACAAATGGTTCTCCCTGAGGATTTTAAGAACCAGTCTTATGTGAGACACATGAAAATCATAAAGGAATATATTTATGGTATGGTGGCTCACTCCGCATACAGTTGTGGAAATGGGTGCTACTAAGTCTATTTATGACTCACCCAGTCATAGGTAGAATAATATATAGAAAAGTGTAGGAAGACTGAGCACTCACCAGCTAGAACAATTGGAGAACAAACGAATATGTAGCAAAATATTTTATTTAATATTTAAATAAAGCCCTGAATCTAAAAATGTAGCGGAATCAATAATATAATATACAATAAAAAATTTGATGTTCACATATAATGAATACACCTGTAGTAAAAAATGCGGTTATATATATATAGCTTAAACAATAATAAAAAACATGTTAGGGCAATTGTTCACAGTGCATATGTAGAAAATTGGAATAAATATTTGGTAGACTGCTGATCAGTTCGGGGAATATGCCAAATATAATGTCCAGATCGGGATATTGTAATAAATATGCGATCAGTCACTGGTTAATACAATAGATGCGCCAGATATGGTATCCAATAGTTGTCAGTAATCGAAGAAAAATTGATGTCCCTGTGATAGTTCACTTCTTATATAATACTTTGATGCAATGTAGCTAGGTGGACATGTGTTTAAAAGGGTATAATACACCTGTTAAATGCCGTCTAGTGTGAGCGTAGCCGTGGCGTCCCACGAGGCTCACTAAGTTAGATTCGGCGGTACCTTAGTCTGGTCGTTTGCTTGAGGAGGTTCAAATGAGCGTGTAGCTCTCGGCGTGGATAATCTTCTGGTGATGTTCACCGATGCTGCAAGCCTGGACCTGGTTGGTAAATAACAAGGTGTTCCCTCCACACTAGCAAAGTGTATTTCCGGCAGGGTTAAAGTTCAATTGTCGGGATGTTGGGGTCTCGTAGGTTTTTTTCATCAGCTGATGTCCGAGTACAGTAACCAGACGCGTTTCGGGGTCCTTTCCTGGCCCCTTCCTCAGTGGTGGTCTGTAAGAGGGTTTTGACCCTCTTTTTATACCCAACATCCCTTGAAGTGAGCTGGTGCAAAAGCAAAGTAGTGGATTTTGGATCTGGTCATGTGAAAACTCTGGCATGGAACAGTCTAAATAGTTGTTATTATTTTTATTTGTATAAGGAAAGGTATTTCCAAATATTGTACTGAAAATCGGTTTTAGCGATCCTATTATCTGGCATTTCTTAATTAAATCCCGTTTTCATTTTGCAGTGGATTCCATATAATTTATCAATGCGGTTTTTTAAATGCGGTTTTTTGAAACGCAAATGCGGTTTCTTCAATGCATATGCGTTTTATTGTCCCCTATATTTGTAGGTGCAGGTTATAATGATTTTCATCAATTTTATGTCATACAATGCAATATGGGGATGAAAAATTTAAGACTTTTTACTTGTATATATACTGTCTGTTATTGTAAATGTTGTATTTTATAAATTTATTATAAATCTTTTATTAATTTTTCATCCCCATATTGCATTGTATGACATAAAATTGATGAAAATCATTATAACCTGCACCTACAAATATAGGGGACAATAAAACGCATATGCATTGAAGAAACCGCATTTGCGTTTCAAAAAACCGCATTGATAAATTATATGGAATCCACTGCAAAATGAAAACGGGATTTAATTAAGAAATGCCAGATAATAGGATCGCTAAAACCGATTTTCAGTACAATATTTGGAAATACCTTTCCTTATACAAATAAAAATAATAACAACTATTTAGACTGTTCCATGCCAGAGTTTTCACATGACCAGATCCAAAATCCACTACTTTGCTTTTGCACCAGCTCACTTCAAGGGATGTTGGGTATAAAAAGAGGGTCAAAACCCTCTTACAGACCACCACTGAGGAAGGGGCCAGGAAAGGACCCCGAAACGCGTCTGGTTACTGTACTCGGACATCAGCTGATGAAAAAAACCTACGAGACCCCAACATCCCGACAATTGAACTTTAACCCTGCCGGAAATACACTTTGCTAGTGTGGAGGGAACACCTTGTTATTTACCAACCAGGTCCAGGCTTGCAGCATCGGTGAACATCACCAGAAGATTATCCACGCCGAGAGCTACACGCTCATTTGAACCTCCTCAAGCAAACGACCAGACTAAGGTACCGCCGAATCTAACTTAGTGAGCCTCGTGGGACGCCACGGCTACGCTCACACTAGACGGCATTTAACAGGTGTATTATACCCTTTTAAACACATGTCCACCTAGCTACATTGCATCAAAGTATTATATAAGAAGTGAACTATCACAGGGACATCAATTTTTCTTCGATTACTGACAACTATTGGATACCATATCTGGCGCATCTATTGTATTAACCAGTGACTGATCGCATATTTATTACAATATCCCGATCTGGACATTATATTTGGCATATTCCCCGAACTGATCAGCAGTCTACCAAATATTTATTCCAATTTTCTACATATGCACTGTGAACAATTGCCCTAACATGTTTTTTATTATTGTTTAAGCTATATATATATAACCGCATTTTTTACTACAGGTGTATTCATTATATGTGAACATCAAATTTTTTATTGTATATTATATTATTGATTCCGCTACATTTTTAGATTCAGGGCTTTATTTAAATATTAAATAAAATATTTTGCTACATATTCGTTTGTTCTCCAATTGTTCTAGCTGGTGAGTGCTCAGTCTTCCTACACTTTTCTATACATGAAAATCATAGTCAGGTGAAAAGACAAGAAAATCATCGAGAAAAACAATCATAACTTTGCCAATAAGTTCTCTAAAATTATCATTCATGAAATTCTGAAACACAGCTGGGGCATTGCAAAGACCGAATGGCATAACCAGATACTCAAAGTGTCCCTCTGGAGTATTAAAAGCAGTTTTCCACTCATCTCCCTCCTTAATACGAACTAGGTTATAAGCTCCTCTCAAATTAAATTTAGAAAACCAAGAAGCACCCAAAATCTGGTTAAACAAATCAGGAATCAACGGGATGGAATACTGATTCCTAATAGTAATTTTATTCAAATTTATGTTGTCAATGCAGGGCTTGAGACCACAGTCTTTCTTTTTAACAAAAAAGAATCCTGCTCCCAGAGGAGAGCTGGAGGGCCTAATATGTCCTTTCTTGAGACTCTCCTCGATGTAGTCTTTCATGGACTTGCGCTCAGGCCCCGACAGATTATAAATCCATCCTTTAGGAAATTTGGACTTAGGTATCAAGTCAATAACACAGTCATAAGACCTATGAAGAGAGAGGAAGAGTATCTGTCTCAGAGGTGGAAAAAACATCTAAATAATCAGCAATAAAATGAGGAATATCTGATGAGACCCCAGCTTGAACTAAGGTTAAGCAAGAATTACAGTTAGGCCCACATCTCTCTAACTCGCCCGAACTCCAGTTAATGATTGGATTGTGTTGCTGAAGCCAGGGCATACCAAGGACTGCATGACCTGGAAGATTCTCTAAAACAAAGAAGGAACATTTCCCAGAGTGGCAGATCCCTACAGATAGGGTAACCCCTGGAGTATGGAGTTTTACTGTGCCCCCTAGCAGGGGGGTAGAATTGATGGCGACAACCTGGATCGGGGTGGGTAATTATAGTATAGGAATTCAAATCTGATCAACAAATTTGTAATCAATAAAACTAAAAGCTGACCCTGAATCCACAAAGGCATTTCCTGACCCCTTTAAGACCCCAAAGGCAATAGAAACCGGCAGCAATAGTTTACTTCTTACCACCTCTGGGAGTACCTTGTTCTTGAATCCCTAAGACTTGGATGATTTTCCAGAAGGCGGAGCTTTAGGACACTGACGGATCCAGTGTTCAGGATCCCCACAATAAAAACAAGAGCCGCGACGACTACTTAGTTCTCTTCGAGTCATCCCAAGTTGCATGGGCTCGTTCGAGTGGGCTTCCATCCTGGGTTCAAAGGGGGAGTCTCAGGTTGAAGAAGGGTATGAGGAGAAAACAAACGCTCCCGCTGTCTCTCTCTGATCCGTCTATATAGTCTGATGGCTAGCGTCATGGTCTCCTCTAAAGAGTCACGACAGGGATAACAAACCAACATGTCTTTTAACTTTTCAGTCAAGCCTGCCCTAAATTGACATTTGAGCGCTGGTTCGTTCCAGCCCGAAGGAACGCACCACTTGCGAAACTGCGTACAATAATCCTCCATGGGACGATTTCCCTGAGTGAGGGCCTTAAGATTCGATTCTGCCACAGAGGCTTGGTCAGGTTCATCATAAAGAACCCCTAACGCCTAAAAAAAAAGAGGTCCAGGGAGCTAAGACAAGGGGGATCTGGTGGTAAAGAAAAGGCCCATTCCTGGGGGTCCCCTTTAAGCAAGGAAATGATAATACCAACCCTCTGTGGGTCAGGGCCGGAGGAGTGGGGTCGTAGTCGAAAATAAAGTTTACAGCTTTCCTTGAAAGCTAAAAAACTTTGGCGGTCAACAATTTAATGTGAGGTTCCACCTGAACAACAATAAAGTACACAGCCTATAAGACGAAAATCACAGGCAACCTGTAGCCAGCAGGCTGCCTGTATTTATAGTGGGGAGTGAGGATCATGTGACGTGGCCAGTATCACATGACCGACAGACAAACAAGTCGAACACCGAGTGATCAGCTTGGCACTCAAGGCAGACCTAGGAGCAGGGAGCTTTCCAGCTAGCAAGGCTGCCCTGGGAACGAGTCCAAACACAGATCCTGGCTCCTGAAGCTAAGCAGCAGGTCTGCAGCTGATGGGAGACCGAGTGTGCCTTCGGTGCCCTGTTACAGTAAAAATGTCATGGAAAGGGCTAGAGGGCTGCAAATGGCATCAAAATGTGGTTAAGAGCATGGCAAACAAATGTGGATAAGGAAATTACTTTAAATATCATAGAATACGTAAAAATATTTCCCCGGAAAATGTAACTGACTATTTATAAAAAAAAATTACGTGTCTACTATGTATAGCAGTGGTACTATACACACCAAAATTGGTGAATTTCCCCCGAAAATGTAAATGACAAAGTAGTGAACTGAAAAAATTTGATTTATGAGGTGGAGTTCCATATGGAGTAGGAGTTTGAGGAGGCAGTGGACTTAGCAGCGTAGGTGGAAGCTCTGGTGGAGGAATACGAGGTAGCCAACACAGGTTTTTGGTTTTCATTTTATTTTTTAAAATTAGGGTACACTCTAAAAGAGTGTGAACTATCCAAAATACAAGAATGAGCAATTGTGCTGCAGCATAACAATGGCTGGTTAGTGCCGGTATACATTTCTATTCTGCACAAGGTAAGGACAAGTCCTGAGGGATCCATGCCTGGTTCATTTTAATGAACGTGAGCTTGTCCACATTGGCTGTGGACATGCGACTGCGCTTGTCTGTGATGACGCCCCCTGCCGTGCTAAACACATGTTCAGATAATACACTGGCTGCAGGGCAGGCCAGCACCTTCAAGGTGTAAAGGTCAAGCTCAGGCCATGTGCCCAATTTAGAGACCCAGAAGTTGAAGGGGGCAGACCCGTCATTCAGTACGTGTAGGCTTGTGCACACATACTGCTCCACCACGTTGATGAAATGCTGCCTCCTGCTAAGACGTTCCATATCAGCTGGTGGTGCTGGCTGTTGTGGAGTGCTGACGAAGCTTTTCCCCATTTCGGCCATGCTAACCCTGTCTTCTGAGGTGCTGGCGGGGCCCCAGCTGTGTTGGCGACCTCTTCCTCATCCTCTGTCTTCGCCTTGTGCTTCCACTGTGCCCCCGCTGTCAGGTGGGAATGCCACCAGAAGCGCGTCTACCAGCGTGCGCCTGTAGTCGCGCATCTTCCGATCACGCTCCAGTGATGGAATTATGGACGGTACGTTGTCCTTGTAACGGGGATCCAGAGGCTTGACCACCCAGTAATCAGCACAAGTTAGAATGTGGGCAACTCGGAGGTCGTTGCGGAGACACTGCAGCATGCAATCGCTCATGTGCGCCAGGCTGCCCAGAGGCAACAAAAAGCTGTCCTCTGTGGGAGGTGTATCATCTGTGTCCTCTGTATCCCAACATCCACGCACAAGTGATGGCCATGAGCTGATCTGGGTGCCACCTTGCTGTGAACATGGTTCCTCCTCCTCCATCTCCTCCTCCTCATCCTCTACCTCATCATACTCCAAAACTATGCCCTGGCTGGACAATTGTGTACCTTGGGTTTGTGGGTGCAGGAACCCACCCTCGGAGCCTCTTGGGAATCACTGGCCGGAAACCCTACAAAATGATCCTTCTTCCTCCTCCTCCTACTGTGCCACATACTCTTCCATCATCGCCAGCAGCGATTTTTCACGGAGGCATAGAAGTGGGATAGTAACACTGAGAACGGCGTTATCAGCACTGGCCATGTTGGTGGAGTACTCAAAACAGCGCAACAAGGAACACAGGTCTCACATGGAGGCCCAGTCATTGGTGGTGAAGTGGTGCTGTTCCGCCGAGCGACTCACCTGTGCGTTCTGCAGCTGAAACTGCACTATAGTCTGCTGCTGCTCGCACAGTCTGGCCAGCATGTGCAAGGTGGAGTTCCACATTGTCGGCACATCGCATATGAGGCGGTGAGCGGGAAGGCTGAAGTTACGCTGCAGTGCTGACAGGCAAGCAGCAGGGTGAGAACGCCGAAAGCGCGCACAGACGGCCCGCACTTTATGCAGCAGCTCTGACATATCGGGGTAATTTTTAAGGAATCTCTGCACCACCAAATTCACTGGCACCAACCACTCATCGGTCTGTTCAAGGCCCGTCCACAGCTCCTGAGCAGTGTGGGGTTTGTCCCCCAAGCAGATAAATTTTAAAACTGCCTGCTGTCGTTTACCCCTGGCTGTGCTGAAGTTGGTGGTGAAGGTGTTATGCTGACCGGATGAGGAGCTGGTAGAGGATGAGGCAGTGGAGTAGGAGGAGGAAGCAATAGGAGGCAAACTGAAGCGCCCTGCAATCCTCGGTGGTGGAAGGACACGCGCCACACTTATCCGCCTCAGGCCCAGCCGCCACTGCATTTACCCAGTGTGCTGTTATGGAGATATAACGTCCCTGACCGTGCTTACTGGTCCACGTATCTGTAGTGAGGTGCACCTTGCCACAGATGGTGTTGCACAGTGCACACCTTATTTTGTCCCCTACTTAGTTGTGCAAGGAAGGGATGGCTCTCCTGTAAAAGTAGTGGCGGCTGGGCACAAAGTACTGTGGGACAGCCACCGCCATAAGGCTTTTAAAACTATCTGTCTCCACCAGACGGAATGACAGCATTTCAAAGGCCAATAATTTAGAAATGCTGGCATTCAGGGCTAGGGATCGTGGGTGGGTAGGGGGGTACTTCCTCTTCCTCTCCAGCGTTTGGGAGATGGATAGCTGAACGCTTCCGTGGCACATTGTGGAGATGCTTGGTGACCCAGGTGTTGGTGTTGCTGGCAGATCCTCTGTTTGCGGGGTGGCAGGTGGCACTGTCACTTCAGAGGTGGATAAATGCAGCAGAAGAGGAAGCAGGAGGAGCCAGAGACCTTTCTTGGTTTTTGAGGTGTCTACTTCACTGCAGCTCGTGCTTTGCACTTAAATGCCTGGTCATGCAGGTTGTGCTTAGGTTGAGAACGTTTATGCCCCGCTTCAGGCTCTGATTGTGCAGAGTGCAAACCACTCGTGTCTTGTCATCAGCACATTGTCTGAAGAACTGCCATGCCAGGGAACTCCTTGGAGCTGGCTTTGGTGTGATCGATTCCTTGCTGCTGTGGGCAGTAGCAGGCGTACTGTCTAGAGTACGGCCGCTTCGCTTTTGCACCCTGCTCCCTCTTCCGCTGTGCTGGTGGCTCTGTGCGACCACCGCCTCATCCTCCGAACTACATGTGGGATCGAGGACCTCATCATCCGCCACATCATCTTCCCCCCAGTCTTCACCCCTGCCTTACTTGTCGGTCGGCACACTTTCGAAAGCCCCAGCAGCTGGCACCTGTGTTTCGTCATCATCCGAGACGTGCTGCGATGGTCCTCCCATGTACTCATCTTGAAAGATAAGTGGTTGGGCATCGGTGCATCTACTTCTGGGGCAGGGCTAGGTGGACGACACTGGGAAACCCTGCTAACAGAGTCATCAAAAAGCAAAAGAGACTGCTGCATGACTTGGGGCTCAGACTGCTTGGCTGATTTGCAAGGGGTGAGGTGAAAGACTGATGGACATCGGCTGCAGATGCCAACTGTGGTCTTTCAGCAGGGAACTGGGTGAGAGACAATGTGAAGGAACTGGATCCACTGTCAGCAACCCAATCTGTACTTGTTCTGGCCTCACCATCCGTAGTGCCATATTAGGCCCGACCAAATACCGCTGCAGGTTTTGTCGCCTACTCGCACCTGAGGAAGGGTTTTCACTTGTGTGTGTAGCTGGCACAGATCAACCACATCCTCTCCCTGCAACAGGAGCTCCACCAGCAGCACTACGACCTGGGCCACATTCCTTATTTGACGCTCTCCTCATATTTCTTGAATTTAGGATCTTGGCCTAAATCGGTGTTTAATTAATAGTAGAATAGAACGACAGTATATACAGGGTGTATATCACACGGTCTTAACCAGACTAGGCCTCAATAAAAAAAATTGCCCAAAATGGCTGTATTTCAAATACCTGAATAAAACCCCTGTATTTAAAGGGTGTATCTCACACGGCCTAAACCAGACTAGGCCTCAATTAAATTTGTTTGCCCAAAATGGCTGTATTTAAAATACCTGAATAAAACCCCTGTATTTAAAGGGTGTATCTCACACGGCCTGAACCAGACTAGGCCTCAATTAAATTTGTTTGTCCAAAATGGCTGTATTTCAAATACCTGAATCAAACACCTATATTTAAAGGGTGTATCTCACACGGCCTGACCCACACTAGGCCCCAATTAAAGATTTGTGCACCAAATGGCTGTATTTCAAATACCTGAATAGAACCACACTATGTAAAGGCTGTATTTCACAATGACATATGCAGCAAAGGCTGCCAAATAAACTTTTTTTGCCCAAACGGTTGTTTGTTTAATAACTGAATTTTTATCTGGGGGAGAAGAACAGAACTGGATCACACATCCACAATGCTATGCTTTGATCTAACTCGCTTCTCAGCGCTATATTAAAGTGTACAGCCCCCCACACTGCATGCTGTACAAGAGGCACTAGTGTACATTTTGATCAAAAGGCATAAGCCCACTCACCACCCCAAGGTCGCCTCTTTAAGTGGGACCTACTCTGACAAAAAGGCGCAGCGACAATGCGGTGACAAACCGGCACTGCTATAGTAGGCGGTGGGACCCAGGAGTCAAAAGGCACCTCTGCTGTATGACAATGCCACCCCTGGCACTGGGTCTCACCAACCCACCAGCACAGCATCACAAAAATAAAGGCCGCCACGCAGTACTGCACCATGTGAACAGTTGTCTAACACAACATGTCCATTGCTATCAGGAGCTACAGGTCAATGACCACTTATATGCAGACTTCTGTGATTAAAACCACCTGTGCCGAATGGGAGGAGTGCTGAGTCCAGTAATAAAGAAGAAAGATTCAAATAGTTATCTGGGGGAGAAGAACAGAACTGAATTGCACATCCACAATGCTATGCTTTGATCTAACTCGCTTCTCAGCGCTATATTAAAGTGTACAGCTCCCCATACTGCATGCTGTACAAGAGGCATTAGTGTACATTTTGATCAAAAAGGCATAAGCCCACTCACCACGCCAAGGTCGCCTCATTGGTCTATCTTTTTCTTTACTACTGGTATCAGCACTCCTCCTATTCGGCACAGGTGGTTTTAATCACAGAAGTATGCAAAAAAGTGGTCATTGACCTGTAGCTCCTGATAGCAATGGACATGTTGTGTTAGACAACTGTTCACATGGTGCAGTACTGCGTGGTGGCCTTTGTGTTTGTGGTGCTGTACTGGTGAGTTGGTGGGACCCAGTGCCATGGGTGGCATTGTCAGACAGCAGAGTTGCTGTTTGACTCCTGGGTCCTGCCGCCCACTAGGGCAGTGCCGCTTTGTCACCGCACTGCGCTGCACCTTTCTGTCAGAGTAGGTCCCACTCAAAGAGGCGACCTTGGGGTGGTGAGTGGGCTTATGTCTTTTGATCAAAATGTATACTAATGCATCTTGTACAACATGCAGTATGGGGGGCTGTACACTTTAATATAGTGCTGATAAGCGAGTTAGATCAAAGCATAGCATTGTGGACGTGCGATCCAGTTCTGTTTTTCTCCCCCTGGCCGCTTAATAACTGAATTTGACAGCAGTATATAACCCTGGAACTTTACACGTGCTGATGCTGCAAGGCCAGTAAAATAGTGGAATCTGGCAAAAAAAAGGTGTGTTTTTAAAATCCCAGAAAATGATGGCTGTATTTTTAGCTTAAATTGCACACTGTCTAATCCAGATGTTGTATATTGCCCGAAAAGTTTTTTTTGTTTTTTTTTTGCAGCAGAATATAAAAGCTGTATATATTAAACTTGAATTTAACACTTGCAGATCTGGAAAATAGTGTTTTTTGGCAAAAAAAAGTGTGTTTTTAAAAACCCAGAAAATGATGGCTGTATTTCTAGCTTAAATTGCACACTGACTAATCCAGATGTTGTATATTGCCAAAAAAGTGATTTTTTGGGTAACAGAATATGAAAGCTGCATATGTTAAACTTGAATTTAACACTTGCAGATTTGCAAAATAGCGTTTTTTTGGCAAAAAAGTGTGTTAGAAATCCTGAAAATGATGGCTGTATTTCTAGCTTAAATTGCACACTGACCAAGACTGCAAATGCACCATATTTTGTAAATTGCCCCCCAAAAATTTTGATTTTCAATGTCCCAAAAGCTCAGATGCAGCGCTGGTGCACTAAGCTTGCATAAAATGGCAGCCGCCACCCACCTAACTGACTTATAAAAGTTGTTTTTTTTCAGTCACTGGGCTCAGGCCAGGATAAAAAAATTGTCTCCTGCACCCACAAAACACAATGTATGTAGATCGCTCAGTTAGATTCAAGTATGCAAGTCAATTGTACCTGAAGAAGGGGAAAACCCCGAAACGCGTTGTACCACTTTCTCAAATAAAAAGAACCCTCATCAATCCAACCACTGGGTGGTTTTTTCTCCGTGGGATATTCCTTTCTTTTATTGAATCATTGGCTTTCTGAGGGATTCCAGGCATCCCTGAACAGAAGTATCCATCCCGGGCTGCACACCATCCGTTGTGAGGGGCTTATGCCAACTTGATACATGTCTACATTAGAGTTGTGCCTAATCTAGCACAACTCTACCAGGTGAGCCTCCATTTATTGGAGATACTTCTTTGTATCTATTTTGAACGTTATTACCCTATGGTGCCCCATTTTTTTGTTCTACAGCGGAACAAAGCCTGCTTTTAATAATGTATGGCAGTGGTATCCAATAACTGGATGGCCATAACTGTATCCCTTTCCCTACCATTTTCTGCACCATTCCTTGATTTAGCCCTCTCGCGAAGCACGCTTAAAGAGGGACAGATATTGACAGATGGCAGTGGGGAACGGCAATTACTGCTTAATGAGGTGAAAGGTGATGAGACACTGTTGCCAATCACTGAGATTGTGATTAGGTCAACAAGTCAGGAGGATGACCATAGTGAGAAAGTGCGTACGACAAAAGAATAGAAGTTTGCAACCTGTGCCGTAGCAACATAAGCCAGGGCGTGACCACTAGCAATCTCACCACCACCAGCATGATTCACCACATGGCATCCAAGCACCGTAATAAGTGGGCCGAACGGCTGGATCCACAGTCTGTGTCTGTGGGTCACACCACTGCCTCCTCTTCCCCTGTGTTATGTGCTGACCTATCCCCTGCTGAAGGCGCAAGCCCGGATGTCTCCCGCTCTGCACCTGGACCTTTGCAAGCACCATCAGCGACCACATCCACTTTCGTGTCCCAGCGCAGTGTCCAAATGTCTTTAACCCAGTCATTTGAACGCAAGCGTAAACACCCAGCCACCCACCCACAGGCCATAGCACTAAATGCTCAGCTTTCCAAAATACTGGCCCTGGAAATATTGCCATTTAGGGATGTGCACACTGAAGCCTTCCCTAGCCTGATGTCGGCCGCCATCCCACGTTACACAGTCCCCAGCTGCCACTATTTTTCAAGGTGTGCCATGCGTGCCTTACACCAACATGTGTCCCGTAACATTACACGTGCCCTGACTAACGCAGTTACTGTGAAGGTCCACTTCACTACGGACACATGGACAAGTGCATTTGGCAAGGGACGTTACATTTCCCTGATGGCACACTGGATGAATGTTGTGGAGGCCGGGAGCGAGTCATATCCTGGGATGGCACAGGTGCTACCGATGACAAGTTTTGCCGGCCCTAATTCCATTAGGGTTTCCACCACCATCTACGCAAATGGCTCCAACTCCCAATTCTCCTCTTCCTCCTCTACTTTCACCTCAGAATTATCCTCTCGCAGCACCAGTCAGTCACAAGTTGGTAGCTCGAAGCAGTGTAGCACTGCAGTGGGGAAGCGTCACCAGGCTGTTCTGAAGCTGATCTGCTTAGGTGACAAACAGCACACAGAGCTGTGGCAGGGGATAAGAGACCAGACTGAGCTGTGGCTCTCGCCACTCAACTTAGACCTAGGCATGATTGTGTCTGATAATGCCCGTAACTTGGTGGCAGCTTTGGAGCTCGGCAAGCTCACACACATCCCATGCCTAGCCCACATGTTCAACCTTGTGGTTCAGCGGTTTATCAAAACCTACCCAAATTTGCCTGAGCTACTGGTGAAGGTACACCGCTTGTGTGCACATTTCCGCAAGTCATCGACAGCTTCTGCCGGTCTGTCAACACTGCAGCAGCGTTGTAAAATGCCAGCTCACTGGCTGTTGTGCAACATGAGCACGTGCTGGAACGCCAAGTGAGCATGGATGTCTGACCTCTGTGAGGTTTCAAGAAACTTTGAGGAATCAACACAGATGGTGAGTGGAGATAATGCTATTATCAGCGTAACCAATACCATCCCACTTCTGTGTCTAATCAAACGCTCGCTGCTCACAATTAAGGACAATGCTTTGCATGTGGAAGAGGTGGGGGAAAACATTACATAGGGTGATAGCCAGACCACCCTTAGTTCGTCTTCTCAGCGCGAATTGGATGATGAAGAGGAGGAGGAGCAGGAGATGGTTGCCCTCGCTACAGAGGGTAGTACCCATGGAAGTTTAATTTCATCTGTTCTGCGTGGGTGGCAGAATTGGAGGAAGAGGATGAGGAGATTGGGTAATCCTCCTGATGACAACAGCGAAGTCTTGCCTGTTGGTACTCTGGAACACATGGCTGACTTTGTTAGGCTGCCTTTCCAGTGAAATGCGCGTTATATGCATTTTAGACAACGCGGATTACTGGTTGTTTACCCTTCTTGACCCCCGCTACAAAGAGAACTTCTCATCTCTCATTCCTCTGGCAAAGAGGACGAGAAAAATGGTGCAATACCAGAAGGTTCTTGTTGAAAAATTGCTCCAAAAATTTTCATCTGACAACGCTGGCGGCAGAGTCCGAAGAGGGGAGACAAGGGGAACACACAGCAGTTCCAACAGAGGCAGGCCAACACTCTCCAAAGCCTGGGACAGTTTCATGACACCCTGCCAGCACCCTCACTTGGAGGTGCTGGCCTGCCTTTCCGCCAGCGTTTTGTCTGAGCGGGTATTTAGTGCTGTTGGTGGCAGTATCAGGCTGTCAACTGAAAATTCTAAAAGGTTGACTCTTATAAAAATGAACAAGGCCTGGATTGACCATGACTTCTTGACTCCACCAGAGGAAAGCGGCTGAACATAAAGGCACTTTAAATGTGTTGTTTATAATGTACTGAATACACTGTATTCCCCTGCACCCCTTCCACCACAAACAAAGGTATATGGTTGAATCTTTCTTTTCTCCTCCTCCTCCTAGTGATGAGCGGCAGGGGCAATATTTGAATTCATGACATTTTGCAAATATTTTGTAGAATATTCGTCATATATTTGCGAATTTGAGATTATTTTCTTGATCGCGAAAAATCGGCAATGTAATATTTGTGTAATGAGCTCTAAATACAGGCATAGGTCACTATAGCTAAATTTTTCAAGCTGCTAGAAGTTTCATGATACTGGTTGGCATGGAAGAACATTACAATATCTTTATATGCAGATAGAGTGCTCCAATATTTTTGCGATTGCAAAATTGCCACCAATGATGCAAATATTTTGGCGCAATACATGCAACTTCACATTTTAACAGGTCTGACTACTTATTAGTGATTGGTGCACTAAGTATTGTCGTGAACTTGTGACATCACAGCACTATGTATGTATGTATTGTGGCAATGTGAATAGTGATGGGTGAAGTAAAGTCCCGGGCAAGCATAAAAAAGGTGTGTTGTTTGCACTAGGAGCTTGTCACCAAGGGGCCCGGCCTTGGTGGAGTAAAGGCCCTAGATATAGGTGGCCACCAAGTTAGTTGGTGGACACCAAGACAATTAGCTTAGCTGGCTCCAGCTAGTCCAGGGCGGGCTTTTACTGGGAACAGGCAATGTGTCGGGTGGGTGCCTGTCCCCCATGCTCCAATCCGGGATTTTGGAATATGCCCATGTCCAGGGATGGCATTTAATCCTGTTGCTGGACTTAGGTGCGGCTCCCAGTCTGGGGAAGGAGACAGAGTTTTTGTGAAACCCAGTCCTGCTGGAGATTCTATGAGTGTGGTCTCAGCTGGACAAGGCTGAGAGACCATGAGGCTGGGAGATAGTCTGGACTGACCGTGCTACAGCCTGGGGGCTGGTGGACTACTGGCTGAGCAAGCCGCACCAGAGGCAGTATGTGAACTGTGCTCTGTATAGGTGAGTCAGGGATTTAGTTAGTTAGTTTAGTGTTTAGGTAGAGCCCAGACGGGCAGGTTTTCATTTTGTACCGTGTTTGTTGGTGCTGGTGCGAAAAATAAATGGACTGTTTGGACAATCAACATGGTTGTCAGTGAGAATTCTGTGACTGAGACCCTGGAGATAGAGCTAAACCCCCACAGTATGTATGTAACATACATACATACAGCACTATGTATGCAGCATGTATGTATGGACAGCAGAACCTATCAGCTACACTATATCATTATCTAACCTGCACTGACTATCTCCCACTATCTGTATTATATACATATAAGCTAACTATCTAATGTAATGACTCAGCAATAACACTGCTGTCTCTCTCAGATCTGCAAAACACTGCATACAATGGCTGCTGTGGAGCGTCTTATATAGTAAGGGGTAGGCAACTTTCTTATTGGTTGCTAGGGATGTTGCTAAGCTCAGACAAAGACATTGCAGCCTTCTCATTGGCCCACAAGCAAGAAGGGAGGTTACTGTTGAAAACAAAATCTAGAGTATTCAAAATTACGAATATATATCACTATATTCTAAATATTTGCAAATTCTCGAAGTGCCGATATTCACGAATAATATTCGCTATTCGAATATTCAAACCCAACACTACCTCCTCCTCCTCTTCCATCATATCAACATGCTTTTTCGTTGCATATAATGCCCTCGCATATAATGTTTACAGGGTCAGCACAACTGCAGGCCCTCGCATATAATTTTTTAGAGGGTCAGCTCACCTGCAGGCCCTCGCATATAATCTTTTACAGGGTCAGCTCACCTGCAGACCCTTGCATATAACGTTTTATGGCTCCCCATCTAACAACGGGTGACGTTCAAGAATGGACGCTTCATGCATAGGGTATTCCATGGTGTGGGGCCCCTGTACCTGTGACGTAAATTCACCAGGTACCGTTGAGGACATTGAGGTCTAGTAACTTTGCGAATTTTAACATTCCACAAGTTAACAAGATCAGACGTGGAGGTAGATTCTTTTCGGCTCAAGGGGCCAGATTTTGGAGCCACCTACCTCTAGCCCTGAAAATGATTACCAGTCTTCTCTCATTCAGACGTGCACTGAAAACCTTACTTTTCAAACAGGCGTTTGATCTTCCTATATAGCACTTATTTTTGGTTCATATAATTTGGGGGTTTTCCTAAATTTTAGTTTATAAATTCACGGTTGGTAATGCCCCTTCTATTTTAAAGATACCTTTTCCTCACGTTTATTAATTTTGTTCTCTTCACATTCTCTATATCTCGTCCAAACCCTTTGAACTTTGAGATCCCCCTACCTTCCCTCCCTTTTTCTTGATTCTCCATTTGATAAGTGCTAGGAAATTGGTCTCTGGAATAGGTACCTTATTCTCTAGGCCTTTGCGGCCCATGGCAAAGTGTAATGCCTTCTTCTTGAATCAGCCAGCTAAGCGCATTGAGGCCCTAAGGGTAAGACTGTGTGTACACAAGACTATACATCATCATTATCATCAGGGTCAGCTCACCTGCAGGCCCGCACCTAAAATCTTTTACACGGTTCGGCTCACCAGCAGGCCCGCACCTAAAATCATTTACAGGGTCAGCTCATCTGCAGGCCCTCGCATATCATTTTTTAGAGGGTCAGCTTACCTGCAGGCCCTCGCATGTAATGTTTTACAGGGTCAGTTCACCTGTAGGCCCTTGCATATAATGTTTTACAGTGTCAGCTCACCAGCAGGCCATCAATCATAATTTTTCAAGGGTGTGTATGATGCCCTCCTTTATGTATAACGAAGGGTGTATTGGAGTATTGGTTCCTTGTAATTTTTGGCAGCCCTTCTCCTTAGTGCATAGGCTTTATGAGTGTAGTCCCACTTTATGAATGAGTCCCACTACTTGAACAATTGTACCACAATGTGAATGATGCCCTTCTTTATATGATATACAGGTTGCATCAGAGTGCCTCTTCCTTGTAATTTTTGGCAGCACTTGCACTTTATATACAAGTGCAAGTGCTGCCTAAAATAGATTTTATCTTTGGTTTGGTGCGTATTATTGTCAGTCTGTAAAAGTGGCATACTACTCGGACAACATTGTTCCCAGCAGTGGCCTGGGAGTCCAAGATGCATCCAGACATCCTCCCCATACTGTTTCTGAACCATTTTGGTGGTGTTTCCATCAAATTCTGAACTTTTCCTATGAACCAGACACCCGCCCCTTTTCAGAGCAGGGGGTGCCTGGTTTAATGCTCGGGTTCTCCCATTGACTTCCATTGTGCTTGGGTGCTTGGTAGAGCACCCGAGCATCCCCAGGTTTTCGGCCCGAGCCCCCGAGCACTATGGTGCTAGATCAACACTAGCAACAACCTTTATCTCTACCACAGAAGTAGAGGTCCAGGATTGCATCATGATAGAGGACCATTTTTCTGCTAATAGGTAGTATTCCAAAGGTGCTTTCAGCATATTTTATCATGTATTATCCTTCATTTTATTCATGTTTTAATAAATATAGTTATTAGTAGCACCTGCCCACCTGCTCCCATTCATTGTATCTATTTATTGTACCATTAGGACCTACTTGGGACACCTGAGCAGGAGGACACTGTGACACTGCCTTTTCATTTGTTGCTGTGTTATAAGTACAGGAGTAAGAAAAAGGAAGTGAACTTTAGATTTACCTGCTTCCTGCACTGGTTACTAATGAAATGTAGTCCAATTGTTATCTACAATAGAGATGAGCGAATTTGCGCTTATGAAATTCATTCACACTTCGTTTGTTGGTAAAAGGTGAATTGCGCTATGGATTCCGTTACCACGGACTATAACTCCCCTGCATACCGGAAACGGGACGGATGCGTTTTGCAGCCCATAGACTTCTATTATGACGGAATGAATAACGGAATGCCTCTAAAGGCATTCTGTTATGCATTCCGTCATAGAATTGCGTTATGGTCCGTGGTAACGGAATCCATAACGCAATTCATCTTTTAGCAACAAACGAAGTGTGAACGAATTTCAAAATATGAAATTTCTAATAGACAACACAATCCAACAAAAGTAATAGCAACAAGTTGTACCTTCTTGTCTTTTATTAAGTACATTAAGTAAACATCAACAATGCATGGCGCAAAACTAAGTAAGTTCCTAAATTAAACTTGGAGATCTCCCTTTAGCAGCTTCACTGTGTGCAGTGTTCTTTTTCCACCAAACAGAACAGAACTACTTTTTCTCATCTTTTGTGGAACATCCATGTTGTCTTGGGCAAGCTTGAGAAAGGCTGCAATTGATTTATTTTTTAGAACAGCAGCAGCTTCCTATCTGGTATTATTTCATGAATTTTTCTAACAGTAGGCATGTAAAGTTTTTTTTTTTTTATAGCTTGTAGAGTCTGTATTTCTTTTGCTGTTACCCATGGGTATTTTCTCACCTCTTTCATAATTGCCAGTTCTGCTATTGGTGTCATCTTAACAGGACAACTACTCCTAGGGAGAGTAGCAACATTTCAGAATTTTCTCCATTTGTAGATAATTTATCTAACCATACATTGATATACACCCAAGTTTTTAGAAATGCTTCTGTATCCTTTTCCAGTTTTATGTATCTCTATAAAAGATTTTCTGAGGTCTTCTAAAAGTTTATTGCATTGAGGCATTGTTTACTAATCTTTCCTGAGAAGATTTGTCAGTAACTAGTCTTTGTGCACCTTTACTTAATAGACAAACATCTACAAAACCCACAATTCCAATCTAATCTCCTTAATTAAAACACCTATTGCCAATTAGTTATTGGAGAAGTCATTAAAACACTTACATTTCCTCCCTGCACTATGCTTTACACCAGGAATGCTCAACCTGCGGCCCTCCAGCTAATGTAAAACTACAACTCCCATGATGCCCTTCTGTAGGATGATAGCTGTAGAATTATGGGAGTTGTAGGTTTGCAACAGCTGGAGGGCCGCACGTTGAGCATGCCTGCTTTACACAATAGGACAGATATATAAATCTCTGTGCATGGATTGGGTTTTATTTTTACCAGTACTTGTAACTTGTTGAATTGACAAGATGCTAGACAAATGTTTTTTAGACAACTTTTATGCCAGACTTTTGCCTGCACCTTATTTGAAAAAAGCTGTTGGTATTTTGTTTACGGCAATAAAGTGAAGATTTGTCAGCATCAAAAAGTGGGTGCTGGGCGGAGCCTGCACCGGTGCTAGATGGCAGCCTGAAGTGCAGCTCTGCTGTATAAGACTCCCTCACAGCCTTATATAATCGGCAATTTGGATCCAGCATGGTCAAAATAGGTGGCCCCAGATCCGTGGATGCACAGGTACACACTAAAGAATCGATCCCAAGCGAATCCATGGAGATATTTATAAAGAAAGCCGCTCAAGCACATGTGGCTAAATATTCCAAGATGGCGCCAGGAACGCCGAGAGCGGTGGGGAGCGCTTTGAAAGCAACGGCTGCCTCTGAGAAGGTAAGGGAGGTCTCCCCTGGGGCCGATACTCTACCCATCTCCAGATCGTTCCTGAAGGACGCTCTGCTTGAAGCCCTAAAACCTCTCAGAACAGATCTTGCCTCCATAAAGAAAGATATGCATAGTCAGCGATAATTTCGCATCAGAAGGCGACATCCTCCACTCTGTCCCAGCATCAGAAACATCTAAACTCCCTGTATTCACTCCTGGAAGATCAGGATAACAGGGGAAGACGCAATAATTTGCGCTTTAGGGGCATCCCTGAAACTGTGGGCACAGACGACATACATGAAGCAGTTATGAACATCTGCTTGCAGCTACTGGGCCCAGATTCTTCCCGTGAACTTATCATTGAGAGAGCACACAGTGCACTACGTCCCAAGCCTCAACCTACAGAGCCACCAAGAGACGTGATCTGCAAATTTATTCATTATCCTGTTAAGGACGCGATACTAAACAAAGCACGTAATGCCCTGCATTTGATTGTGGACGATAGCCCTATTACAATCTTTCAAGATCTGGCCCAATCCACTTTAAAGAAAAGGAGGGCTTTGAAGCCACTTACTGACTGCTATGCAATAATAAAGTTCTGTACAAGTGGCTATTACCTTTTGGAATATCCTTTCTCTATAACGGTCAGCGAGTTTCCATCTCTTGACCTACCCAAAAGACGTCTGGCAAATTAACCATCTCCCCATTGAAAATTTATACAACCATTCATTGCTATGTTTCTTATTTTATGTTCCATCTTTTTTGTTATTATGACAGGTGTTTTCAATTACCTAGAATACACTCCCGAAGAAGAGGGGGACGTCTCTGGAACCCTGATGCTCCGCCTAGGGAAGCTAAGTACCTTCATTTTTCACTCACACAGAACAGTTTTGAAATCCAAAGCTTAGGACGGTTAGACATCCCATTGATAGATGGCTGACCTGTGTATAGCTTTTTTTAATGTTAAGGGATTCCACGCCCCAGCCAAACGTTGCCAAATATTTACACATATGAAAAAAGAAAAATGTTCAGTCCTGATGCTTCAGGAGACACATTTTAAATTTAACAAATATCCTAACCTCTCCCGGTCTCTATTCCCACATTGGTATCATTGTGGATCCAATTCGGCAGTATCTAGAGACGTGAGCATCGGGGTTCCGGAGAGGCCTTCCTTTCACATATGTCTCACACATTCAAGATGTGGAGGGTAGATATATTTTGCTAAAGGAAACTATTGCCAACCAACTATACATTTTTGCTAATATATATGCCCCCAATGTTAATCAGGTGCCATGGTTGGTGGAGGTGCTTTCCCTTCTGGAGACATACAGGGAAGGTGTGGTGGTGCTTGGAGGAAACCTAAATACTGCACTGGATCCTTTACTGGATTAAACATTCAAGAAGTCCGCAATTTCTTCCAAGGCCCTTAATCATCTTAAGAGAAAACTACATCACAGTGCCATGTTTGATGTCTGGCATCTTCTCAATCCCTCCACGCAGGATTACACCTTCTTTTCGCCTCCCCACCAATCATACCATAGACTGGATTATATATTTGTGTTCAAAGAACATCTAGGCCTATGTACCCAGGCATACATAGGCAACATGACCCTCTCAGACCATGCGCCTGTGTTCATTACTATTCTTGCTCCTTTACTAGAACCCTGTGCATTTAGATGGAGACTAAACAAACAACTTATATCCACTGAAGAAAACTTAAAGGGTGTACGAACATTATTAGAGGAATTTTTGTCCCTTAATTCCCTCCCTGAAATCTCTCCACATACAGTACAGACCAAAAGTTTGGACACACCTTCTCATTCAAAGAGTTTTCTTTATTTTTATGACTATGAAAATTGTAGATTCACACTGAAGGCATCAAAACTATGAATTAACACATGTGGAATTATAAACATAACAAAAAAGTGTGAAACAACTGCAAAGTAGCCACCTTTTGCTTTGATTACTGTTTTGCACACTCTTGGCATTCTCTTGATGAGTTTCAAGAGGTAGTCACCTGAAATGGATTTTACTTCACAGGTGTGCCCTGTCAGGTTTAATAAGTGTTTTAGTGGTTTGGCAGAAAAAATATGGTCACATCCCTTGTCCTACACAGACTGACTTACCTGCAACAGGTTTTACCTATTCCAATCCCAAAGACATACTGGGCCAGATTTATCATGACTCTGACAGCTCACTCCACTTTAACATATGGCTAAAGTCAGTTTTAGCCAAGTCAGATTTATGATCGGCCCTTTAAGACTGTAATAAATGTGGTTTGACGGTAGCAGTTTATCCGTCAGTAAGCAGCTTTACAAAAGTTGCACGTTTTTATGAAAAAGTTGCATGTTTTTATGAAAAAGTCGCATGTTCTATTAAAAAGTCTCATAAGATAAGCATGGTCCTCACAGGAGTGAAATTGCGACTTTTTTTCAACTTTTTAAATAGTCCCAATAGTAAATCTGTATAAATAGATTCATTTACATAAGAAAACACGCCCACTTTCAGAAAACTGGCGAGCATAGTGCAGAGCAGAAAAAAGTCGCAAATTTGTGCGCAGTTTTAGCGTTTGGGACTTTTTGGGGACTTTTTCACTCCATTATTCTGACCTGAGCTAATGATAAATCTGGCCCACTATGTTAAACTTAAACGTCAAATCAGCGCATTTGTCTGGGATGGGAAGAGGGCTCGACTGGCTTGCTCTGTTCTTTGTAGACCAAAGGTTAAAGGGGGGATAGGATTACCGGATCATGAGCTTTATGGGAAAGCTGTCTTACTATCAAGGGTAGTTGACTGGCTTACAAGCCCTCTAAGGAAACCTTGGGTCTTCATGGAGCAGAGTGATCTTGGCTCGAGCTCCTCAGGTCTCTAGGTGGGAATGGAAAAGTTCCCTGCCCAGGATAGACCTCTTAACCCGATTGTAAAGTCGACACTGTCGGCATGGAAGTGGCTCCAGTCATCACAACACGCTGTACCCCTTCTGTCACCTCTGATTCAGATAAGAGACATCATGGCACATGCCTCTTCTGATTTAAGGGATTGTTTACCTTATTCAATTAGGAACTCCACAGTTCCGATTCTCTCCATATATGGTGAAGAGGGTACAGTGTTAAACAATAGAGAAATCTTGCATATTCTCCCAGACTGTAAACCCTTTCCTCCCCTGCTATCCTTCTTACGTTCTTTTATTGCTAAAATATTCCTATGGAAGCTCTCTTACGTCCCCTAATGTGGTTTGAAAGCCTATTAGTGGACCATTCCAGGCACACCAAACTGATATCCCAACTCTATAAAAAACTAAATACACCGGTGACTCTGATCAAACCGGCTTTTATAGGCCTATGGGAGAGAAATCTAGGTACTGCTTTTTCTCAAGCGGAGGTCTCACAACTCTTATTGCTACCTCATAAGTCTTCCAGATGTGTCAGAACCCAGGAAAATGGTTACAAGATCTTAACTCGTTGGTATAGGTCTCCTGATATCACTTGTATGTACAGTTTGAATGGTTCGGACACATGCTGGAGATGTAAAGAACAAAGAGGTTCCTTTTATCATATACAGTCTGTTTAGAAAGGATCGTCAAAACCGGAGAGGGGGAGGGGTCTGCCTTTATGTAAAGTCCGGTCTAAAGCCCACACTCCGCGAAGATATAAGTGAGGGACATGAACATGTGGAGTCAGTGTGGGTAGAGATACATGGAGCTAAAAACAACAATAAATTACTAATAGGAGTTTACTATAAACCACCTAATATACCAGAGCCCACAGAAAATCTATTACTAAACGAGATAGACAAGGCGGCAAATCATAATGAGGTGGTTATTATGGGGGACTTCAACTACCCAGATATAGACTGGGAAACTGAAACTTGTATATCTCATAAAGGAAACAGGTTCTTGGCAATAACCAAAGACAATTACCTCTCCCAACTGGTTCAGGACCCGACTAGAGGGACGGCCATACTGGACTTAGTATTAACCAATAGGCCGGACAGAACAACAGACGTGCAGGTTGGGGGACACCTGGGAAATAGTGACCACAAAGTAATAACCTTCCAATTATCATTCAAAAGAGCGTTTCTACAGGGAGGAACAAAAATACCAAACTTCAAAAAAGCTAAATTTAGCCAATTAAGAGAGGCCATAGGCCAAACTAACTGGGACAAAGTCCTCAAAAATAAAAATACAGCCACAAAATGGGATATCTTTAAAAACATCCTAAAATCTCATTGTGAGAGGTACATACCGTATGGTAATAAAAGGTTAAGGAACAAAAAGAAACCAATGTGGATAAATAGAACTGTAAAGAAAGCAATAAATAACAAAAAGAAAGCATATCATTCACTGAAACAGGAGGGGAGCACAGAAGCACTGAAAAACTATAAGGAAAAAAATAGAACATGTAAAAAACAAATAAAAGCGGCCAAACTAGAGACCGAGAGATTAATTGCCAAAGAGAGTAAAACTAACCCTAAAATGTTCTTCAATTATATAAATATTAAAAAGTATAAATCTGAAGGTGTCGGCCCTTTAAAGAGTAATGAGGGAGAAGTCGCAGAGAGCGATGAGGAGAAAGCAAAGCTGTTAAATATTTTTTTCTCCAATGTATTCACTGAGGAAAATAAATTGTCAGATGACATGCAGAATGCAAAAATAAATTCCCCATTAAAAGTGTCCTGTCTGACCCAGGAAGAAGTACATCAGCGACTTAAAAAGATTAAAATAGACAAATTGCCAGGACCGGATGACATACACCCCCGTATCCTAAAGGAATTAAGTAATGTCATAGCCAGACCCTTATTTCTGATATTTGCAGATTCTATACTGACAGGGAATGTCCCACAGGATTGGCGCATGGCATATGTGGTGCCAATATTCAAAAAGGGGCCAAAAACAGAGCCTGGAAACTATAGGCCGGCAAGTTTAACATCTGTTGTGGGTAAACTGTTTGAAGGTTTTCTGAGAGATGCTATCTTAGAGCATCTCAACAGAAATAAGCAAATAACGCCATATCAGCATGGCTTCGTGAGGGATCGGTCATGTCAGACTAATTTAATCAGTTTCTATGAGGAGATAAGTTCTAGACTTGACAGCGGCGAATCAATGGATGTCGTATATCTGGACTTCTCCAAAGCATTTGACACTGTACCACATAAAAGGTTAGTATATAAAATGAGAATGCTCGGACTGGGAGAAAACATTTGTATGTGGGTAAGTAACTGGCTCAGTGATAGAAAACAGAGGGTGGTTATTAACGGTACACACTCAGATTGGGTCACTGTCACTAGTGGGGTACCTCAGGGGTCAGTATTGGGCCCTATTCTCTTCAATATATTTATTAATGATCTTGTAGAAGGCTTGCATAGTAAAGTATCAATTTTCGCAGATGACACTAAACTGTGTAAAGTAATTTACACTGATGAGGACAGTATACTACTACAGAGGGATCTGGATAGATTGGAGGCTTGGGCAGATAAGTGGCAGATGGGGTTTAACACTGATAAATGTAAAGTTATGCACATGGGAAGGAAAAATGCAAGTCACCCGTACATACTAAATGGTAAAACACTCGGTAACACTGACATGGAAAAGGATCTAGGAATTTTAATAAACAGCAAACTAAGCTGCAAAAACCAGTGTCAGGCAGCTGCTGCCAAGGTCAACAAGATAATGGGTTGCATCAGAAGGGGCATAGATTCCCGTGATAAGAACATAGTCCTACCACTTTACAAATCGCTAGTCAGACCACACATGGAGTACTGTGTACAGTTCTGGGCTCCTGTAAACAAGGCAGACATAGCAGAGCTGGAGAAGGTCCAGAGGAGGGCATCTAAAGTAATAACTGGAATGGGGCAACTACAGTACCCTGAAAGATTATCAAAATTAGGGTTATTCAATTTAGAAAAAAGACGACTGAGGGGAGATCTAATTAATATGTATAAATATATCAGGGGTCAGTACAGAGATCTATCCCATCAGCTATTTATCCCCAGGACTGTGACTGTGACAAGGGGACATCCTCTGCGTCTGGAGGAAAGAAGGTTTGTACACAAAAATAGAAAAGGATTCTTTACGGTAAGAGCAGTGAGAATATGGAACTCTCTGCCTGAGGAGGTGGTGATGGTGAGTACAATAAAGGAATTCAAGAGGGCCCTGGACGTATTTCTGGAGCTTAATAATATTACAGGCTATAGCTACTAGAGAGGGGTCGTTGATCCAGGGAGTTATTCTGATTGCCTGATTGGAGTCGGGAAGGAAGTTTATAGTCCCCTAAAGTGGAGAAAATTGCCTTCCTCTGGATCAACTTGCGGGATAACAGGACGAACTGGATGGACAAATGTCTTTTTTTGGCCTTATGTACTATGTTACTATGTTACTATGGTGGTCATGTCCTCTTATACAGAAGTGGTGGGCCGAGTTCTTCAGCATGGCCAACAAAATATGTAAGTTAGTAATTCCAGTATCACCCCAATTGGCCTTATTGGGATCCAATCCTTCCACCTCTAAAGGGACCCCTACTTGGCTTTTCTATTGTATGTTATGTGCCGCTCGCCTCCTTATCCCAAAATTCTGGCTATCTTCTGATCTCCCTTCCATATCTCAATGGATAGAGAAATTGGATCAGATATACAGATTTGAGGAGATCGTAGGATTAACTCCTTCAGGTCTAGCTGGAGTGCCTGGATTACATATAGAAACTTTATTTAAACACTCTATCATAAAGGCTTTGCCTCTGAAGGCCTTTGCCCTTTAAGGCTAAAATGCTAAAAATTCAACCACAACATGGAAACTGAGTGAAATATGAAAAAGTGATGGCTACTATGTGTAATGATTATTAGCTCTAAGTATCCTATCATTTTAACGGAATTTTGCTGTCTAATACCTGACATACCAATTGTTACTATTATAACATATACTTCATATGTATGTTTCACATTTTTCTCAATAAAAAAATTATTTAAAAAAAGCAATAAAAAAAGTTGCATGTACCCCCAAAGGAGTACCAATGAAAACAGCAGTGTGTCCCACAAAAATAAGCTGTCATGTAGCTGGATTTGTAAAAAATAAATAAAAAAGTGGGTGCTGATCCATTTCTTCTACTTGGATGAATGGGCCTCCAACCCAGGATACAAACACCACCATCTTCTTTCAGAGTGACAACTGACTATTTCAAAAAAATTATAATATAATAATAAAATACATGTACAGTACTGTTTTGTGTTTTGCTAGTTTACTTAGATTGAGTTTCTGTATAATAGTTAGTGTGGTAACAAAAAGGCTACATTTTATTAGTGATCAATGCATAAATCCAGGTAATGTCAAACGGTTCACTTACTTTTTCATTCAGCCGTATATTCTGCAGTTTCCAATTATGTAGCACTCCTTAGTAAGTTAGCTGGGCCTGTCTTCTTGGGAATTACATGCATCTGCTAGCTAGGTGATAAATGTCGTTAATGGGAGAACCTCTTTAAGCAGCTAATAATATGGGTGAGAAGACGGATTTCTAGCACTAATATTGCAACTAAGCAAAGTGGCCAAAAGGCAGTAATAGAAAATATTACCGAACTAAATGGATTCTTGGAATGGATTTCACCCTTCTGTCTAAGAACAGACTGTAGTTTTTTAGCTTAGACTAAATTCCAAATTCCATATTCCTCCTTTCAGAGACTGCATCATTAGTTTGGACACAGAAACTGCAAATCAGACATTTACTACTAGGTGAACAGAATATTGAGCCAATCTCTGTCTGTTTTCCTGTCAGCTCTAATCACCATATAAAATTGCTGGCTCTGCCCATTAAACTCACTTCCATGGTATCTACAAGAAAATATCGAGAAGCAGGTAAAGCCACAGCATCTACCCTTTAAAGGTAAACTACATAAAGGACAATTATGAAGGAGTATTTCATTGTCATTGTGAGCTGCATTGTTGTAATAGTCTTGGTTTCATGAAAATATCCTATAATGTATCACAAACAGGAAAAATATACAGCAGAGTGGGAAGTGTTTAAAAAATGGCAGAGTAGTGCTGATTATAATTATCTGTAATTAAATATAATTAGATATACAACTATGCACCCCCAGCTGCGCATAATAAGGCTATTAATGCATTGAATGATTCTTGTGACATACAGTGATTTTATGCAACAAATTAGCAGTGTAATTCAATATAATTAATGAGCTCGTTAAATAGTTCTGCTACTATGTTGCGAGAGGTATAGTCTTCACTGAGAAAATATAATATCAAAAGCACTATTAATTATACCAGTGCATTTAAGTCTCACCACATATATCCCCAACATTCCTGTATTTGACAATAGAGGTACATTGCCTATCCTTGTAAAAGAGGTGGAGCTTGAAAGTATGAGGTGGAGTGCTAAATCACAGCACTATCATTTTTTGCATTATTTTTTAGTATTATTTATGAATTTGGTGCTAATGTATTACAGTAAGGCTACTTTCACACTAGCATTTTTGCTGGGTCCGGCAGGATTCAGCAAAAACACTTCCATTACTAATAATACAACTGTCTGCATCCGTTATGAATGGATCCAGTTGTATTATCTTTAACATACCCAAGACCGATCCATCATGAACTACACTGAAAGTCAGTGGGGGATCGATCCGTTTTCTATCGCCATTGACTTGCATTGTGGGTCATGACGGACCCATCTTGCTCTGCATTTAAGAACAGAACGAAATGCATTTTGGAGCACTCCGTTCTGTTCAGTTACATGTTGTCTGCATTGACAATGAATGGGGACAAAATGGAAACCTTTTTTTTTTCCTGTATTGAGACCCTATGACGGATCTCAATATCGGAAAATATTAATGCTAGTGTGAAAGTAGCCTAACAATATGGCAGATAAGCAAGATGACCTTCATAACTGCTCAATAAATGCCCACAGTTAATATATACAACAGGTGGTGTCAGTGCTTTAAGCTTGCAACTACCTTGAAATCCACATACCATATTAAAGAGGACCTGTCGCTAGGGATGAGCAAACGGCGTGTTCAGCCGAACTTCGGGTCAAAGTTTGGGTTCGGGACCCGAACTTGCCCTGAACTTGAACCCGAACCCGGACTTCATCAAAGTCAATGGGGACCCGAACTTCACTTTATTACTTTCCGTTATAACGGAAAATAATAGCATTCTTAAGATAGAATGCTAAATAAAATAGCCATTGAGGGGTTAAAAATAATTTTAAAAAATCACCTCATCCACTTGATCACACAGCTGGTATCCTCTTCTTGCTTTAGGACCTGCAAAAGAACCTACGATGACGTCACCGCTTTTACCACGTGGTGAGCACAGCGACATCATCGCAGGTCCTGCTGAATGAAGATAGAAGGATCTTCTATCTTCATTCAGCAGGACCTGCAATGACGTCGCCACATGGTGAGTGTGGTGAAGTCATTGCAGGTCTTAAAGAAAGAAGAGGTTACCGACTGCGCGATCAAGTGGATGAGGTGAGATTTCTTATTATTTTTTAACCCCTCAATGGCTATTTTATTTAGCATTGTATCTTAAGAATGCTGTTATTTTCTGTTATAACCATGTTATAATGGAAAATAATAAAATCACCCGAACACTGAACTCAAATCTGAACTTTAGTGAAAGTCCAGGTACGGGTCTGGGTACCCGAACTCCCAAAGTTCGATACGAACCCGAACTTTGCAGTTCAAGTTCGCTCAACCCTACCTGTCACATCTCCTGACATGTCTGTTTAATAGCTTCATGCATCCCACATGTAATAACCATTCTGAAGCATCTATTCTTATGACTCTATGCTTTATCATTCCTATTATTTCTGCTAGAAGTTATGAAGGAACTGCAAGCAGTTTGCAATAAAGGTTTTGTTGGTCATGTGAATGTATTAGACCTATGTTAGACCCAGGGCTATGTCATTGCAACTGCTTCTGACTTATCCCCAGGGTCCCCAGTCTTTGACTTTAAAAGGGGTTCTCAGGGAATTAAGAAAATGAAAATACTTAAACATTACTTTAATAAATTTAAAATTATAAATAATTACTTTATTATAAATTTATTCCCAAATACCTTTCCTTAGTTATAATGGCTCATTTTGTCTGGCGAGCAATCGTTAGGAGAAATAAAATGTCCGCCTTCCTATTAGTACAGACAAAACCTTTTTTGTCTTCTTCATGAAGAATTCATTCTTGAGATCTCTGATGCGGTGACTCGGTATCTCAAGGAGGAGTTGCACATGAAGGAAACAAAAAAGCCCATCAATTAAACATGAAGGGGCGGCAGGGGTGGACTGGCGCTGCCGCCATTAGTGAATTCAATTGGATTAGTGACAGTGATACAGCAGAATACTATGGCAGCGCCAGTATTTTTTTCGCACTGTGGTATGTGGCTCTGCTGGGGGGGGGGGTATTTTGTGCTGACATACTCCGATTGAAATGCTATATTGTCAATCAGCACTATTTACATGGGCAAAAATCTGCTCATGTAAAAGAATCCTTAGCTTTTCTTGGATTAAAAATTGAGATGTGCTGTAATTAGGGATGAGCGAACTCGAACTGTATAGTTCGGGTTCGTACCGAATTTTGGGGTGTCCGTGACACGGACCCGAACCCGGACATTTTCGTAAAAGTCCGGGTTCGGGTTCGGTGTTCGTCGCTTTCTTCGCGCTTTTGTGACGCTTTCTTGGCGCTTTTTGAAAGGCTGCAAAGCAGCCAATCAACAAGCGTCATACTACTTGCCCCAAGAGGCCATCACAGCCATGCCTACTATTGGCATGGCTGTGATTGGCCAGAGCACCATGTGACCCAGCCTCTATTTAAGCTGGAGTCACATAGCGCCGCCCGTCACTCTGCTCTGATTAGCGTAGGGAGAGGTTGCGGCTGCGACAGTAGGGCGAGATTAGGCAGATTAACTCCTCCAAAGGACTTGATTAACTGATCGATCTGCAGCTGTGGATCATTGAGCTGCTGATCCTCAATTGCTCACTGTTTTTAGGCTGCACAGACCGTTTGTCAGTCACATTTTTCTGGGGTGATCGGCGGCCATTTTGTGTCTTGTGGTGCGCCAGCACAAGCTGCGACCAAGTGCATTTAACCCTCAATGGTGTGGTTGTTTTTTGGCTAAAGCCTACATCAGGGTGAAGCTGTCACACCAAGTGCATTTAACCAGCAATAGTCTGTTCATTTTTTGGCCATATACAAAATCAGGGGCAAGCTGCGCCTGTCACCAAGTGCATTTAACCCTCAATGGTGTGGTTGTTTTTTGGCTAAAGCCTACATCAGGGTGAAGCTGTCACACCAAGTGCATTTAACCAGCAATAGTCTGTTCATTTTTTGGCCATATACTAAATCAGGGGCAAGCTGCGCCTGTCACCAAGTGCATTTAACCCTCAATGGTGTGGTTGTTTTTTGGCTAAAGCCTACATCAGGGTGAAGCTGTCACACCAAGTGCATTTAACCAGCAATAGTCTGTTTATTTTTTGGCCATATCCCAGTCTAATTCTGTCACTAAATCCATACCGGTCACCCAGCGCCTAAATACTAGGCCTCAAATTTATATCCAGCTAAATCTGTCCCTAGTGCTGTAGCTGGGCGAGTTATTTAGTGTCCGTTCAAGCACATTTCTTGTTCTGGGTTGAAATACAATTCCCAATTTAGCAATTTCATAATTTAGTGGTTTCTGCTATATCAGAGCTATTTGAAATCTATCCCTAAAAGGGTATATAATATTCAAGGTGCACATTGGGTCATTCAGAATAACTTCACACACACCCGCTACTGTGTATTTCCAAGTCTAATTCTGGCACTAAACCCATACCTGTCACCCAGCGCCTAAATACTAGGCCTCAAATTTATATCCCGCTAAATCTGTCCTTAGTGCTGTAGCTGGGCGAGTTATTTAGTGTCCGTTCAAGCACATTTCTTGTTCTGGGTTGAAATACAATTCCCAATTTAGCAATTTCATAATTTAGTGGTTTCTGCTATATCAGAGCTATTTGAAATCTATCCCTAAAAGGGTATATAATATTCAAGGTGCACATTGGGTCATTCAGAATAACTTCACACACACCCGCTACTGTGTATTTCCAAGTCTAATTCTGGCACTAAACCCATACCTGTCACCCAGCGCCTAAATACTAGGCCTCAAATTTATATCCCGCTAAATCTGTCCTTAGTGCTGTAGCTGGGCGAGTTATTTAGTGTCCGTTCAAGCACATTTCTTGTTCTGGGTTGAAATACAATTCCCAATTTAGCAATTTCATAATTTAGTGGTTTCTGCTATATCAGAGCTATTTGAAATCTATCCCTAAAAGGGTATATAATATTCAAGGTGCACATTGGGTCATTCAGAATAACTTCACACACACCCGCTACTGTGTATTTCCAAGTCTAATTCTGGCACTAAACCCATACCTGTCACCCAGCGCCTAAATACTAGGTCTCAAATTTATATCCCGCTAAATCTGTCTTTAGTGCTGTAGCTGGGCGAGTTATTTAGTGTCCGTTCAAGCACATTTCTTGTTCTAGGTTGAAATACAATTCCCAATTTAGCAATTTCATAATTTAGTGGTTTCTGCTATATCAGAGCTATTTGAAATCTATCCCTAAAAGGGTATATAATATTCAAGGTGCACATTGGGTCATTCAGAATAACTTCACACACACCCGCTACTGTGTATTTCCAAGTCTAATTCTGTCACTAAACCCATACCTGTCACCCAGCGCCTAAATACTAGGCCTCAAATTTATATCCTGCTAAATCTCTCGTTAACGCTGTCCTGTTGTGGCTGGGAAAGTTATTTAGTGTCCGTCAAAGCACATTTTTTGTTCTGGGTTGAAATACAATTCCCAATTTAGCAATTTCATAATTTAGTGGTTTCTGCTATATCAGAGCTATTTGAAATCTATCCCTAAAAGGGTATATAATATTCAAGGTGCACATAGGGTCATTCAGAATAACTTCACACACACGCTTCTGTGCATTTCCAAGTCTAATTCTGTCACTAAATCCATACCGGTCACCCAGCGCCTAAATACTAGGCCTCAAATTTATATCCAGCTAAATCTGTCCCTAGTGCTGTAGCTGGGCGAGTTATTTAGTGTCCGTTCAAGCACATTTCTTGTTCTGGGTTGAAATACAATTCCCAATTTAGCAATTTCATAATTTAGTGGTTTCTGCTATATCAGAGCTATTTGAAATCTATCCCTAAAAGGGTATATAATATTCAAGGTGCACATAGGGTCATTCAGAATAACTTCACACACACGCTTCTGTGCATTTCCAAGTCTAATTCTGTCACTAAATCCATACCGGTCACCCAGCGCCTAAATACTAGGCCTCAAATTTATATCCAGCTAAATCTGTCCCTAGTGCTGTAGCTGGGCGAGTTATTTAGTGTCCGTTCAAGCACATTTCTTGTTCTGGGTTGAAATACAATTCCCAATTTAGCAATTTCATAATTTAGTGGTTTCTGCTATATCAGAGCTATTTGAAATCTATCCCTAAAAGGGTATATAATATTCAAGGTGCACATAGGGTCATTCAGAATAACTTCACACACCCGCTACTGTGCATTTCCAAATCTAATTCTGTCACTAAACCCATACCTGTCACCCAGCGCCTAAATACTAGGCCTCAAATTTATATCCCGCTAAATCTCTCGTTACCGCTGTCCTGTTGTGGCTGGGAAAGTTATTTAGTGTCCGTCAAAGCACATTTTTTGTTCTGGGTTGAAATACAATTCCCAATTTAGCAATTTCATAATTTAGTGGTTTCTGCTATATCAGAGCTATTTGAAATCTATCCCTAAAAGGGTATATAATATTCAAGGTGCACATTGGGTCATTCAGAATAACTTCACACACACCCGCTACTGTGTATTTCCAAGTCTAATTCTGGCACTAAACCCATACCTGTCACCCAGCGCCTAAATACTAGGCCTCAAATTTATATCCCGCTAAATCTGTCCTTAGTGCTGTAGCTGGGCGAGTTATTTAGTGTCCGTTCAAGCACATTTCTTGTTCTGGGTTGAAATACAATTCCCAATTTAGCAATTTCATAATTTAGTGGTTTCTGCTATATCAGAGCTATTTGAAATCTATCCCTAAAAGGGTATATAATATTCAAGGTGCACATAGGGTCATTCAGAATAACTTCACACACACGCTTCTGTGCATTTCCAAGTCTAATTCTGTCACTAAATCCATACCGGTCACCCAGCGCCTAAATACTAGGCCTCAAATTTATATCCAGCTAAATCTGTCCCTAGTGCTGTAGCTGGGCGAGTTATTTAGTGTCCGTTCAAGCACATTTCTTGTTCTGGGTTGAAATACAATTCCCAATTTAGCAATTTCATAATTTAGTGGTTTCTGCTATATCAGAGCTATTTGAAATCTATCCCTAAAAGGGTATATAATATTCAAGGTGCACATAGGGTCATTCAGAATAACTTCACACACACGCTTCTGTGCATTTCCAAGTCTAATTCTGTCACTAAATCCATACCGGTCACCCAGCGCCTAAATACTAGGCCTCAAATTTATATCCAGCTAAATCTGTCCCTAGTGCTGTAGCTGGGCGAGTTATTTAGTGTCCGTTCAAGCACATTTCTTGTTCTGGGTTGAAATACAATTCCCAATTTAGCAATTTCATAATTTAGTGGTTTCTGCTATATCAGAGCTATTTGAAATCTATCCCTAAAAGGGTATATAATATTCAAGGTGCACATAGGGTCATTCAGAATAACTTCACACACACGCTTCTGTGCATTTCCAAGTCTAATTCTGTCACTAAATCCATACCGGTCACCCAGCGCCTAAATACTAGGCCTCAAATTTATATCCAGCTAAATCTGTCCCTAGTGCTGTAGCTGGGCGAGTTATTTAGTGTCCGTTCAAGCACATTTCTTGTTCTGGGTTGAAATACAATTCCCAATTTAGCAATTTCATAATTTAGTGGTTTCTGCTATATCAGAGCTATTTGAAATCTATCCCTAAAAGGGTATATAATATTCAAGGTGCACATAGGGTCATTCAGAATAACTTCACACACCCGCTACTGTGCATTTCCAAATCTAATTCTGTCACTAAACCCATACCTGTCACCCAGCGCCTAAATACTAGGCCTCAAATTTATATCCCGCTAAATCTCTCGTTACCGCTGTCCTGTTGTGGCTGGGAAAGTTATTTAGTGTCCGTCAAAGCACATTTTTTGTTCTGGGTTGAAATACAATTCCCAATTTAGCAATTTCATAATTTAGTGGTTTCTGCTATATCAGAGCTATTTGAAATCTATCCCTAAAAGGGTAGATCATATTGAAGGTGCACATAGGGTCATTCAGAATAACTTCACACACACGCTTCTGTGCATTTCCAAGTCTAATTCTGTCACTAAATCCATACCGGTCACCCAGCGCCTAAATACTAGGCCTCAAATTTATATCCCGCTGAATTTGAATACAATACATTGGGCCAAATAATATATTTGTTGTTGTGGTGAACCATAACAATGAGAAAAACATCTAGTAAGGGACGCGGACGTGGACATGGTCGTGGTGGTGTTAGTGGACCCTCTGGTGCTGGGAGAGGACGTGGCCGTTCTGCCACATCCACACGTCCTAGTGTACCAACTACCTCAGGTCCCAGTAGCCGCCAGAATTTACAGCGATATATGGTGGGGCCCAATGCCGTTCTAAGGATGGTAAGGCCTGAGCAGGTACAGGCATTAGTCAATTGGGTGGCCGACAGTGGATCCAGCACGTTCACATTATCTCCCACCCAGTCTTCTGCAGAAAGCGCACAGATGGCGCCTGAAAACCAACCCCATCAGTCTGTCACATCACCCCCATGCATACCAGGGAAACTGTCTCAGCCTCAAGTTATGCAGCAGTCTCTTATGCTGTTTGAAGACTCCGCTGGCAGGGTTTCCCAAGGGCATCCACCTAGCCCTTCCCCAGCGGTGAAAGACATAGAATGCACTGACGCACAACCACTTATGTTTCCTGATGATGAGGACATGGGAATACCACCTCAGCATGTCTCTGATGATGACGAAACACAGGTGCCAACTGCTGCGTCTTTCTGCAGTGTGCAGACTGAACAGGAGGTCAGGGATCAAGACTGGGTGGAAGACGATGCAGGGGACGATGAGGTCCTAGACCCCACATGGAATGAAGGTCGTGCCACTGACTTTCACAGTTCGGAGGAAGAGGCAGTGGTGAGACCGAGCCAACAGCGTAGCAAAAGAGGGAGCAGTGGGCAAAAGCAGAACACCCGCCGCCAAGAGACTCCGCCTGCTACTGACCGCCGCCATCTGGGACCGAGCACCCCAAAGGCAGCTTCAAGGAGTTCCCTGGCATGGCACTTCTTCAAACAATGTGCTGACGACAAGACCCGAGTGGTTTGCACGCTGTGCCATCAGAGCCTGAAGCGAGGCATTAACGTTCTGAACCTGAGCACAACCTGCATGACCAGGCACCTGCATGCAAAGCATGAACTGCAGTGGAGTAAACACCTTAAAACCAAGGAAGTCACTCAGGCTCCCCCTGCTACCTCTTCTGCTGCTGCCGCCTCGGCCTATTCTGCTGCTGCCGCCTCGGCCTCTTCCTCCGCCTCTGGAGGAACGTTGGCACCTGCCGCCCAGCAAACAGGGGATGTACCACCAACACCACCACCACCACCTCCGTCACCAAGCGTCTCAACCATGTCACACGCCAGCGTTCAGCTCTCCATCTCACAAACATTTGATAGAAAGCGTAAATTCCCACCTAGCCACCCTCGATCCCTGGCCCTGAATGCCAGCATTTCTAAACTACTGGCCTATGAAATGCTGTCATTTAGGCTGGTGGACACAGACAGCTTCAAACAGCTCATGTCGCTTGCTGTCCCACAGTATGTTGTTCCCAGCCGGCACTACTTCTCCAAGAGAGCCGTGCCTTCCCTGCACAACCAAGTATCCGATAAAATCAAGTGTGCACTGCGCAACGCCATCTGTGGCAAGGTCCACCTAACCACAGATACGTGGACCAGTAAGCACGGCCAGGGACGCTATATCTCCCTAACTGCACACTGGGTAAATGTAGTGGCAGCTGGGCCCCAGGCGGAGAGCTGTTTGGCGCACGTCCTTCCGCCGCCAAGGATCGCAGGGCAACATTCTTTGCCTCCTGTTGCCACCTCCTCCTTCTCGGCTTCCTCCTCCTCTTCTTCCACCTGCTCATCCAGTCAGCCACACACCTTCACCACCAACTTCAGCACAGCCCGGGGTAAACGTCAGCAGGCCATTCTGAAACTCATATGTTTGGGGGACAGGCCCCACACCGCACAGGAGTTGTGGCGGGGTATAGAACAACAGACCGACGAGTGGTTGCTGCCGGTGAGCCTCAAGCCCGGCCTGGTGGTGTGTGATAATGGGCGAAATCTCGTTGCAGCTCTGGGACTAGCCAATTTGACGCACATCCCTTGCTTGGCGCATGTGCTGAATTTGGTGGTGCAGAAGTTCATTCACAACTACCCCGACATGTCAGAGCTGCTGCATAAAGTGCGGGCCGTCTGTTCGCGCTTCCGGCGTTCACATCCTGCTGCTGCTCGCCTGTCTGCGCTACAGCGTAACTTCGGCCTTCCCGCTCACCGCCTCATATGCGACGTGCCCACCAGGTGGAACTCCACCTTGCACATGCTGGACAGACTGTGCGAGCAGCAGCAGGCCATAGTGGAGTTTCAGCTGCAGCACGCACGGGTCAGTCGCACTACAGAACAGCACCACTTCACCACCAATGACTGGGCCTCCATGCGAGACCTGTGTGCCCTGTTGCGCTGTTTCGAGTACTCCACCAACATGGCCAGTGGCGATGACACCGTTATCAGCGTTACAATACCACTTCTATGTCTCCTTGAGAAAACACTTAGGGCGATGATGGAAGAGGAGGTGGCCCAGGAGGAGGAGGAGGAGGAGGAGGAAGAGGGGTCATTTTTAGCACTTTCAGGCCAGTCTCTTCGAAGTGACTCAGAGGGAGGTTTTTGGCAACAGCAGAGGCCAGGTACAAATGTGGCCAGCCAGGGCCCACTACTGGAGGACGAGGAGGACGAGGATGAGGAGGAGGTGGAGGAGGATGAGGATGAAGCATGGTCACAGCGGGGTGGCACCCAACGCAGCTCGGGCCCATCACTGGTGCGTGGCTGGGGGGAAAGGCAGGACGATGACGATACGCCTCCCACAGAGGACAGCTTGTCCTTATCCCTGGGCAGCCTGGCACACATGAGCGACTACATGCTGCAGTGCCTGCGCAACGACAGCAGAGTTGCCCACATTTTAACCTGTGCGGACTACTGGGTTGCCACCCTGCTGGATCCACGCTACAAAGACAATGTGCCCACCTTACTTCCTGCACTGGAGCGTGATAGGAAGATGCGCGAGTACAAGCGCACGTTGGTAGACGCGCTACTGAGAGCATTCCCAAATGTCACAGGGGAACAAGTGGAAGCCCAAGGCCAAGGCAGAGGAGGAGCAAGAGGTCGCCAAGGCAGCTGTGTCACGGCCAGCTCCTCTGAGGGCAGGGTTAGCATGGCAGAGATGTGGAAAAGTTTTGTCAACACGCCACAGCTAACTGCACCACCACCTGATACGCAACGTGTTAGCAGGAGGCAACATTTCACTAACATGGTGGAACAGTACGTGTGCACACCCCTCCACGTACTGACTGATGGTTCGGCCCCATTCAACTTCTGGGTCTCTAAATTGTCCACGTGGCCAGAGCTAGCCTTTTATGCCTTGGAGGTGCTGGCCTGCCCGGCAGCCAGCGTTTTGTCTGAACGTGTATTCAGCACGGCAGGGGGCGTCATTACAGACAAACGCAGCCGCCTGTCAACAGCCAATGTGGACAAGCTGACGTTCATAAAAATGAACCAGGCATGGATCCCACAGGACCTGTCCGTCCCTTGTCCAGATTAGACATTAACTACCTCCCCATAACCATATATTATTGGACTCCAGGGCACTTCCTCATTCAATCCTATTTTTATTTTCATTTTACCATTATATTGCGATGCTACCCAAAGTTGAATGAACCTCTCCTCTGCCTGTGTGCTAGGCCTAAATATATGCCAATGGACTGTTGCAGTGGTGGCTGACATGAAGCCTGATTCTCTGCTATGACATGCAGACTAATTCTCTGCTGACATGAAGCCAGATTGTCTGTTACGGGACCTCCCTCCTCTGCCTGGGTGCTGGGCCTAAATTTATGACAATGGACTGTTGCAGTGGTGGCTGACGTGAAGCCTCATTCTCTGCTATGACATGCAGACTAATTCTCTGCTGACATGAAGCCAGATTGTCTGTTACGGGACCTCTCTCCTCTGCCTGTGTGTGTGCTGGGCCTAAATATATGCCAATGGACTGTTGCAGTGGTGGCTGACGTGAAGCCTCATTCTCTGCTATGACATGCAGACTAATTCTCTGCTGACATGAAGACAGATTCTCTGTTACGGGACCTCTCTCCTCTGCCTGTGTGTGTGCTGGGCCTAAATATATGCCAATGGACTGTTGCAGTGGTGGCTGACGTGAAGCCTCATTCTCTGCTATGACATGCAGACTAATTCTCTGCTGACATGAAGACAGATTCTCTGTTACGGGACCTCCCTCCTCTGCCTGGGTGCTGGGCCTAAATATATGCCAATGGACTGTTGCAGTGGTGGGTGACGTGAAGCCTGATTCTCTGCTATGACATGCAGACTAATTCTCTGCTGACATGAAGACAGATTCTCTGTTACGGGACCTCTCTCCTCTGCCTGTGTGTGTGCTGGGCCTAAATATATGCCAATGGACTGTTGCAGTGGTGGCTGACGTGAAGCCTCATTCTCTGCTATGACATGCAGACTAATTCTCTGCTGACATGAAGACAGATTCTCTGTTACGGGACCTCCCTCCTCTGCCTGGGTGCTGGGCCTAAATATATGCCAATGGACTGTTGCAGTGGTGGCTGACGTGAAGCCTCATTCTCTGCTATGACATGCAGACTGATTCTCTGCTGACATGAAGCCAGATCGTCTGTTACGGGACCTCTCTGCTCTGCCTGTGTGCTAGGCCTAAATATATGCCAATGGACTGTTGCAGTGGTGGGTGACGTGAAGCCTCATTCTCTGCTATGACATGCAGACTGATTCTCTGCTGTCATGAAGCCAGATTGTCTGTTACGGGACCTCTCTGCTCTGCCTGTGTGCTAGGCCTAAATATATGCCAATGGACTGTTGCAGTGGTGGGTGACGTGAAGCCTCATTCTCTGCTATGACATGCAGACTAATTCTCTGCTGACATGAAGACAGATTCTCTGTTACGGGACCTCCCTCCTCTGCCTGGGTGCTGGGCCTAAATATATGCCAATGGACTGTTGCAGTGGTGGGTGACGTGAAGCCTCATTCTCTGCTATGACATGCAGACTAATTCTCTGCTGACATGAAGCCAGATTGTCTGTTACGGGACCTCTCTCCTCTGCCTGTGTGTGTGCTGGGCCTAAATATATGCCAATGGACTGTTGCAGTGGTGGCTGACGTGAAGCCTCATTCTCTGCTATGACATGCAGACTAATTCTCTGCTGACATGAAGACAGATTCTCTGTTACGGGACCTCCCTCCTCTGCCTGGGTGCTGGGCCTAAATATATGCCAATGGACTGTTGCAGTGGTGGGTGACGTGAAGCCTGATTCTCTGCTATGACATGCAGACTAATTCTCTGCTGACATGAAGACAGATTCTCTGTTACGGGACCTCTCTCCTCTGCCTGTGTGTGTGCTGGGCCTAAATATATGCCAATGGACTGTTGCAGTGGTGGCTGACGTGAAGCCTCATTCTCTGCTATGACATGCAGACTAATTCTCTGCTGACATGAAGCCAGATTGTCTGTTACGGGACCTCTCTCCTCTGCCTGGGTGCTGGGCCTAAATTTATGACAATGGACTGTTGCAGTGGTGGCTGACGTGAAGCCTGATTCTCTGCTATGACATGCAGACTGATTCTCTGCTGACATGAAGCCAGATCCTCTGTTACGGGACCTCTCTCCTCTGCCTGTGTGTGTGCTGGGCCTAAATATATGCCAATGGACTGTTGCAGTGGTGGCTGACGTGAAGCCTCATTCTCTGCTATGACATGCAGACTGATTCTCTGCTGACATGAAGCCAGATTCTCTGTTACGGGACCTCTCTCCTCTGCCTGTGTGTGTGCTGGGCCTAAATATATGCCAATGGACTGTTGCAGTGGTGGCTGACGTGAAGCCTCATTCTCTGCTATGACATGCAGACTAATTCTCTGCTGACATGAAGACAGATTCTCTGTTACGGGACCTCCCTCCTCTGCCTCGGTGCTGGGCCTAAATATATGCCAATGGACTGTTGCAGTGGTGGCTGACGTGAAGCCTCATTCTCTGCTATGACATGCAGACTAATTCTCTGCTGACATGAAGACAGATTCTCTGTTACGGGACCTCTCTCCTCTGCCTGGGTGCCGGGGCCTAAATATCTGAGAATGGACTGTTCCAGTGGTGGGTGACGGGAAGCCAGATTCTCTGCTATGGAACCTCTCTCCAATTGATTTTGGTTAATTTTTATTTATTTAATATTTAATTTAATTCATTTCCCTATCCACATTTGTTTGCAGGGGATTTACCTACATGTTGCTGCCTTTTGCAGCCCTCTAGCTCTTTCCTGGGCTGTTTTACAGCCTTTTTAGTGCCGAAAAGTTCGGGTCCCCATTGACTTCAATGGGGTTCGGGTTCGGGACGAAGTTCGGATCGGGTTCGGATCCCGAACCCGAACATTTCCGGGATGTTCGGCCGAACTTCTCGAACCCGAACATCCAGGTGTTCGCTCAACTCTAGCTGTAATTACTTTTATTTTACTATAATTTTACAGTAGTCAGATTCAAGTGTATTTCCACACTTATAAAATGCTAGCTCAACAGCAAAATGCAACAAAATGTTTTTTTTTTTTTTTTGTGTTACAGCTATGCCAAGACAAGACAACTTAAAGACCTTAATAGTTTTGCTGCACCACTAATGGTGGGTTTACAGGTTTCAGTTTTTGTTGTGTTAAGAAACTATAACAAAAACCACATGTAAGAACCACAGGCAAATTTATTGTGGTAGCTGTGGTAATTGCCAATGTGGTGCTTACTGGTAAAACACATTGATGTAACATGTTTTATCCTTAGAAACTACATACAATTGTGATAGAAACTGCAATGTGTAAACCCAGCTTGTTGCAATGGAAGCTTTGTGTGGATCTAAATTACCATTATGGTGCAAATTGAATAATCCTCTGTAACAACCTAGACTTGCAGGAAGATAGTCAGGTCCATAAATATTGGGACATCGACACAATTGTAATTTTTTTGGCTCAATACACCACAACAATGGATTTGAAATGAAACAAACAAGATGTGCTTTAAATGCAGACTGTCGGCTTTAATTTGAGGGTATTTACATCCAAATCAGGTGAACTGTGTAGGAATTACAACAGTTTGCATATGTGCCTCCCACTTGTTAAGGAACCAAAAGTAGGACAATTGGCCAATGGGACAATTGGCTTCTCAGTTGTTCCATGGCCAGGTGTGTGTTATTCCCTCATTATCCCAATTACAATGAGCAGATAAAAGGTCCAGAGTTCATTTCAAGTGTGCTATTTGCATTTGAAATATGTTGCTGTCAACTCTTAAGATGAGATCCAAAGAGCTGTCGCTATCGGTGAAGCAAGCCATCATTAGGCTGAAAACACAAAACAAACCCATCAGAGAGATAGCAAAAACATTAGGCGTGGCCAAAACAACAGTTTGGAACATTCTTAAAAAGAAGGAACGCACCGGTGAGCTCAGCAACACCAAAAGACCTGGCAGACCAAGGAAAACAACTGTGGTGGATGACCGAAGATTTCTTTCCATGGTGAAGAAAACACTCTTCACAACAGTTGGCCAGATCAAGAACACTCTCCAGGAGGTAGGTGTATGTGTGTCAAACTGGTTCTGTTGTGGAACTGGTTCTCTTGTATTTATTGATGATGTGACATCTCGTATCTTCACAGCATATGCTGTGAAAATACGAGATGTGCAGCACCTAAAACTAGGGATACTGGAAGCCTGTGCTAGCATTTCTCCTGCGGTGTTGCTATCAGTGTGTGAAGAGTGGGAGAAGAGGGTTGCATTAACAATCCAACACAATGGGCAGCACATTGAACACATTTTATAAGTGGTCAGAAACTTCTAAATAACTCATGAAAGAATAAAGTTATGTTAAAACCAAGCAGACCATTGTTTTTCTTGTGAAATTCCCAATAAGTTTGATGTGTCACATGACCCTCTTCCTATTGAAAAAACAAAAGTTGGATTCAAAATGGCCGAATTCAAAATGGCCGCCATGGTCACCACCCATCTTGAAAAGTTTCCCCCCTCACATATACTAATTGCAAACAGGAAGTTAATATCACCAACCATTCCCATTTTATTAAGGTGTATCCATATAAATGGCCCACCCTGTAGTTCCATATTATACATTAGCTCAAAAGCCTGACCAACCCCCACCCACTAGCACTGATGCAGATTTGTTTCCATTACAGCTGTACTCCAGTTGTGTATAAACCTTACACTATGTACGGTATCTTTATAGATGCATATACAGCTCAGCTACATGTGTCTTCTTCAGTCCCCTAACATCACTTTGGCTAAATGGCTTCCTATGCAGCCTTGCTACATCTTTATTCTACTCCCCCACTAGCACTGTGTCAGAAAAGCTTCATATATGGCTCTGCTACATCTGTCTGTTTATCTCTTCAACCAGTACTGTGTCAGAACAGTTGCATATTCAGCTTTGCTACATCTGTTTCTCTTTTCCACCAGCATTAATGCTGACCCGCCACATATACAGCCCTGCTACATCTGTTTCTCTCTTCCACCAGCATTGATGTTGACCTGCCACATATACAGCTTTGCTACATCTGTCTATTCCCTTCCCCATTATAACTGTGGCTGAACAGCAGCATATTCAGCACTGCTAGATCCATCAGCCCCCCATATGCCTCCAACAACCCCCCATATGCCTCCGTCAGCCCCCCAAGTGCCTCCATCAGCCCCCCCAAGTGCCTCCATCAGCCCCATGTGCCTTCATCAGACCCCCAAGTGCCTTCATCAGACCCCCAAGTGCCTCCATCAGACCCCCAAGTGCCTACATTGGCCCCCCAAGTGCATCCATCAGCCCCCATGTGCATCTATAAGCCCCCATATGCCTCCAAAAGGACCTATATGCCTCCATCAACCCCCCATGTGCATCCATAAGCCCCCCCATGTGCCTCCATCAGCCCCCCATATGCCTCCAACAGCTCCCATATGCCTCTAACAGCTACCATATGCCTCTAACAGCCCCCATATGCCTCCATCAACCCCACATGTGCCTCCATCAGCCCCCATGTGCCTCCATCAGCACCCCAAGTGCCTCCATCAGCCCCCCAAGTGCCTCCATCAGCCCCCCATGTGCCTCCATCAGCCCCCGAAGTGCCTCCATCAGCCTCCCATGTGCCTCCATCAGCCACCCCAGCGCCTCCATCAGCCACCCCAGCGCCTCCATCAGCCACCCCCTCATCGCCATAAGCCCACTATATGCCCCCATCAGCAATCCGAGTGCATATGGCAGCAGGCACTTACCGAACTTTTCTTTTCCCGGTCACGTCCGCTCTCCTGCATGCTACAATCCTCTCTCCCCAGCTCTGTATCAGATGCTGCGTGAATGAAGAACTGCGCATGCGTGGCAGGCAGTGTGCACGCTCATGAGAAAAAGACCGGCCGCCTGGGTGAAAATAAGGTCCTGTCTGCGCAAGCGCGGCCTATAGATGCGGCTGAGGAGCGGGCCGTATCTATGGGAAATGAAAGGTAAACTAAGGAAATTATTAATGGAATTATTTCAACATGGGTGCATTTTTGGTAATAAAATCAAATTTGAAAAATTATGTAGGGCATTAGTTTTATCAAATTAAATATGATCTTGAAGATGGGAATAGCCCTTTTAAATTAAAGAGGATTTTAGGTGTTTCTTTTTGTAGGTCTCCTTTAAATGAAACAAAATAAAAGATAAAAGGCAAAAAAAAAACACTCCAGACCTAGAATTGATTAAGGTCTTCACCAGAGATGGATGTTCTCTCAATCAAGGAATGTAAAGGTGTCTTTCTTGAAGATTACTGTTCTCTTGAAATTTAGCACTGAAGAAGAAGCTTCTTGCTAGAAATTAAACAACTAAATGATTGTGAATGTGGATAGGATGCAAAAAATCAATGTAAGTCTTGTAGTAAGTAAAGATGGACCCACTTATCGCAAAAGCAAGAGGTAATCATCTTATGCCCCATGGTGAAAAAGAGTCCCATGGTACTTAAAAGACTGTAAGCGAGGGATGTTTGACAATGTTCGGAACCATAGTCAACTTGCTCTCTGATGTCTTACAGATTGACTTTTATTATTTGGTCTTTTGCTTTTTATTGACTCAGGTTATAGCTATAAAGGTACTGTATGGTGCTGAAAGAAAAGTTTTGAAATCTTAATAGTATAACTTCAATTATGTATTGAATACTGTCTAATATATGGTACGATTTACAATTGTATATAGTCTTGAAATATGGTTTATGGATTTTCAGTGTAACCACCTAAATGATAGTTCAAAATTGTTTAATCACTGGGGACCTACTGATGTAACCCACTGAAATCACTAGAATGAGGGGTCCGTCTCCATTATCTCTCACACTCCCAGCAATGGTCAAGTATGTGTTCTATACAAACTTTATGGGACTTACTGATGCAGTTAATCTATGAGTGAACCATTATTCAAACCATTAGAGTATATCCTGAAAGAGTAACAACATTTTTAATTAATAAATATAAAATATAAAATAATCAGCAGGCACTCACCATCTGGGTTTCATACATATATAACACATTTATTGTTTACATTAAAACAAGAATAATTAAAAATAAATAAAATATTGTAATTAAAAAATGGATAACAATATAGATAACAATATATCTTATTTAACACACAGTATAGAAAGTATATAACCATATATCAGTGGACAACAGATGTTATAATAGAGTCAATTTATAAAAGATCAAATATATATTCAAGTAAAAAATCAGATAAAAAAATCGGATAAAAAATCTGATTAGCAGAAAAGTATCCTTAGAATCTTTTGTATATAGTTTTCAGGTATTATACGAATGTAGTTCCAAAAATTTGCCAAGTATACTTGTCTCTTTGTTCTTATGGGTAATCCAACACATTCCAGTACTGAGTTAATTGCAGAATATTGATGTTATAATCGCCCAAATTTTCGTATATTGCCTTGATTTATACCATAGAATAGTTGGTATTTGCAATGGAACACTGAGGCTATATAGGTCAATGGGTGATTTTCGAATAAATTTTTCAGTATATACAGTATAGTCACTTGTAGAATTCGATTGTGCTTGCTGTAGAGGCGTCCCTCTCACAGTAAAGCTACTCACCCAGACCTAGAGCGTTTGTCTGTGTTGTATATCAGTTTCAGCTGGAATCTCATTCAATAGTACATACAATAGATATTTCACAAAAAGTCTGCTGAAACGGTCCGTTACATATGCATTATACAACCATTTAACTATTGTTTCCCAATTATTTCAGAGAATGGAGTAGAGACAACCAAAAAACGCACATGCGTTTGTGATGCGTTTTTTTCTTGCAACTTGCGTTTTTTGGTTTTATATCATTCTAAAGAGTATATAGTCCTATTGCATCTATCTTACATTATTTAATATGTAGAATATTCATAAATATGCGTTATACAACCATTTAACTATTGTTTCACAATTATTTCAAAGAATGGAGTAGAGACAGCTAAAAAACGCTGTTTTTTTATGTCCACAAACACATGTTGTCTCTATTCCATGCATTCCAATACATATATGACTTCCTAAATTGGATTCTTGTTCATTGAGTATGGTCACTCATTAACATAATATTGTCATCCCTTATTTATTTTAAAATCAAGATTAAAATGAATAAAAGATAAATTATTTATTGGGTAAAATAGTATTAAACTATGATTTTAATGTGTTATAATACTTTTAAGAACGATGTTAAGAACATGTTACGAATAATTTTTCGAAAACATAACTCCACGAAGATTACAATATGTTGTGAAAAAACATCCATGAAAAATATATTATTCACTGCTTATATTCTGTGTTGTGTTGTCAACGGGTGTGTGCCTTCCCCCGACGGAGAGTTGTGGTTCTGGTAGACAGCCTGACACATGACTCCTCATCAGGGAGAGGCCCACCTCCTATATAAAACCCCATATTTCAAATTCTGAATTCAGACCTCCTGGTCTTATTGAATTAAAATCATAAATATATTGTGACTCTATCCGGGACATTTTCGAGATATGATCGCCCCCTCTCCAATTGATTTCAATTTTTTCTAAAGCTATAAATATAATTCCACTTGGATCTTTATTGTGTATTTGTTTGAAATGCATTGATAAGGGGTGTTTTTCGTATCCTTTTTTTATGTTTGCTATGTGTTCAGAAATCCTTATTTTTAAACTTCTTTTTGTTCTGCCCACATATTGTTTTTTATACGTGCATTCTACTATGTAGATTACACTAATTGTGTTGCACGTTAAAAGATCTTTAATTTCCCGTGTGAATGAACTATTATATGATTGAACTTTAATAGTTTTTTTGGGGAACTTAGTTATTTTGCAGTTGTTGCACCGTCTGCAGCGAAAAAAACCTTTCAAGTTATGCCAATTCTGTATCATAGATTGTTGTTGTTTTTTATTATTTTGTACAGTTGGGGCAATTTTCAATGATAAGTTAGGTGCTTTAGTATAAGTTATTTTTGGTTTTTCTGTTAATGATGATCCTATAATTTTATCTTTAAGTATGTGATGCCAATGTTTGTTAATAATTTTTTTCTATTTGTTTATGTTGAGTATTATATGGTAATATCATTCTGATTACGTCTTCCTCTTGTGTTGTACTTGCACCTTTTATTTTGGCTTGGAAGAAAGTATCTCTTGTCATGTTTTGTACTTTCTTTAATGACTTATCCAATAACTTTGTTGGATATTGTTTAACAGTAAATCGTTTTTTCATTTCCTCAGCCTCTTTTTCAAAATCTTCTAGTTTTGTACAATTACGTTTTAATCTCTGAAATTGGCTTGTTGGAATATTTATAAGCCAACGTGGCAGATGGCAACTTGAAAACAAAATGTGACTGTTTCTTGACACAGGTTTTTGATACGTTTGGCAAGTCATATGGTCCATTTCTATTGATATTAATAAATCTAAAAATTCTATCTGTTTTGTACTAAAATTTAGACTGAACTTTAAATTTAATTGGTTATGGTTAATAGTGTCTATAAAATCTCTTAGTTCTGTGTCTGTGTTATTCCATATTAATAAAATATTGTCAATATAACGAAGCCAGAGTACCAGGTTGCCCCCTAAAAATGGAAGGATATATTCCTCCTCCCACTCAGTCATAAAAAGATTTGCATAACTGGGGGCAAACCTGGTACCCATGGCAGTTCCGGTTGTTTGTAGCTAAAAATCTGTATTATAATAAAAATAATTGTGGGTTAAAATAAATTGTACTCCTTGAGCTATAAAATCTATTTGTTCTTTCGGGAGATTGCTTTTTTTCTCTGTGCAACAATTGATCGAATACCTGCTTCATGTTGTATCACAGTATACAATGAGTTTACATCTAATGTGGCCAATATACAATTAGGCTGATATTTTGTTTTCTCTATCATCTCAATGATTTGGGTACTATCTTTAACATATGAAAAACCTTTTTTGACCACCGATTGTAATATTTTGTCTATATATTGCGATAGATTCGAGGTCAAAGACCCAATTCCTGAGATGATAGGTCTCCCTGGAGGATTTTTTAAATCTTTATGTATCTTTGGAATACAGTAAAATACAGGCAAACGTTGTTGTGTGCCTGTAATGTACTTGTATTCAGTTTCTTGTAGGATATTGGTATAATTTCTAATTAACATTTTGGTAAAATGTCCTGTATGCCCTAATAATACTTTTTGTAATGTACTTTATTAATGCATTTTTAATTTTTAATACAGATATCTCCCCTAAAGCACACCTTTCCCTGTGCGCTTAAAATCTACTTTCTAGTAGAGTACAAGCTTTACAGTTTATGAATTGGGCCGCAGTACATGGAGCATCCACCTTCAAACCATCAGTATTTGTTCGGCATTTAATTAGTATTGGTAAGGCAAAAACAGGAGTGAATCCAAAACAGCGATAAAATGTGATGTAAATTATTGGATCTGTTCTGTGTTTTGGATCCACTCCTGCTTTTGGCTTTCAAATCATGATCAAATTCTGATGCAAAGTACTGACCGTGTGAAAGAGACCTTGTGCTGAATTTGCATGAGTTTTGCCAATCTGCATCTGAAATCAGTTTTATTTAGATGGAAAATAAATCCTACATGCAGGACTTTAATGGCCTCTATTACACAGTCAAAATTTGGTCATTCTCTTTTGCATCAGTATTGCATCAGTATTGGGAAGGCAAAATCAGAAGTGGGACCAAAACAGAGATAGCATGTGATGGAAATATTTGCGTGTCTTCTGTATTTTGGACCCACTCCTGCTTTTGGCTTCCACATCATGATCAAATCTTAATTCAAAATACTGACAGTGTGATAGAGGCCTTACGGATGCGACAGGACCATTCTTTTTTGTCATTTTTCTGTTCTTATGATGATTCAAAAGAACAGAAAAATGAACAGTGATGTCAACACGGCCAAACAGGTTCACTAGTGTCCCTGTAACAGATTAGTGAGGGTGGCAACAGCATGAAGAGTCACAATAGTGGCCCTGGAACAGAGTGGTGAGGGTGGGAACAGCATGAAGAGTCAAAATAGTGGCCCAAAAAAGAGTGTTGATGGTGGCAGCAAAGGCAGCAGGCATGTGGTATCAAGCGGGTGGCAACATCAGAATAGTGGCAGCAGCACATGATCAGAAGTAATCACGTGATCAGAAGTAATGGGCCATTTATCACAATGTTCCGGTGTGGCAGCACACTACAGTCAGATCATTACTGTCAGAATGATCTAGCCTGTTGCATCAGGCACTGCTGTCTGGATATCCTGGTTGATTCAGGCCTGATTCATCTTTATAAAGGTTAGTCTCTTAACATTTTGTGTTGAAAAGCGAGTTCTCTTTGGGTATCTACGCCACCTGCTGCACTAAACACCCGCTCTGATGCCACACTACTGGCTGGGCAGGAAAACTCGGCTAGTTATGGCCACAATTCAAATTTGATTGTCCAGTAAGGGATCTTGGATTTTACAGGATTCAGACCAAGTATGCCAGCATCTGATGGTTCACTTTCTGCTCCATGCCCTGCTGCTGCTGAGTTTCTTCAGTAGGCGGCTGAAGAAAACAGCTGATCAGAGACTCAAGACTTATGTTGCTGCTGATGGAGCTGGTGCTGCTCCAGCCCCCCATCCAGCATTCACAGCAGTGAAGCGTGATCTCAGAGGGTCCCCCCGGTCAGACCTTCATGAGGATGGGTGATGGCGCACGTAGGCAGCAACCAACCAAACACAAAAGTATCATTCCCTCAGAAGGTGTAAAAAAGGCCCCGATTTTGGACCGGTAGGCAAGGTTTAACATTTTGGATAGGGATGAATGTAAAGCAGTAAAATGTACGGGCTCCGAAGAGGCAAAATGAGTTATCACCAAAGTCTTGCTAACTTCAGCATTCTATTATTAAACTGGATAACCATTTTAAAACAGGTATCCGAAGTCGGCTTCTGTACTGACTGGCACCTCAGTACCAAAGCCTACTTCAGAACCAAGTTTTAACTTGGTTTTAAAGTTGAAAAATCGAATCCCAAAGTTATTGACCGAAGCCCCGGGAGACTTTGGTGATAACAAATTTGTCTTGTCGGAGCCCATATATTTTAATACTGTACGGAGATGAATCTCTGTACAGAATTAAAATGATGTTTTGAGTGGCGTGACTTCAGATCTAGGATACGAAGCTTGCTTGTCCCATCCCTAATTGTGTAAAGCCAGTAGTCATCCCTTTGCCAAATGGTGATAATGCGGCTGTCACTACGCAAGCAACTCAGCATGCATCTAGCCATTTGTGCAAGGGACTTGGAGGGACTTGCTGCCTCCATCTTCATTGCATACTGCCATGGTCTGTAGGGGTATCTATGTTGTCTTGGTCATTGCCCTCTAGCTCCTCTCCTGTCGCTTGGGCAGATAATCAGCATCCCCTCCAGGCCGTTAAGGAGTGGAATTACATAATTTATCCTGTAGTTCTGGTGACTGACAAAAAAATAATAATAAATAAAGTGGCATCCTCAAAGGGCCTCAGCAAACAGCAGGTGTAACACATGAGCTTCCACTGTCTAACGCCGAAGTTGCATTAGGGACTAGTCCGGTCTGTCTGCATCATTAAGAAATCGGTTATATGAGATAATGTAGGGGAACACCATTCTGCCTTTGCAGCTTAAGGAAGGCATGTTTTGCACGGTACAGTTTCCTTGACATTTTTAGGATGTCTTGCAGTTTGGTTTAAGACTTCAGGAACCAGGTGACAGCCAAATTGAAGATGTGTGCTGTACAGGGCACATGGGTCTGCCCTCCCTGATGCAGCACAGACAGAATGTTCTTCCCGTTATCGATGACCATGGTACCTATCTCCAGTTGGAGAGGAGACAGCCAGAATTGGATTTCTTGGTTGATGATGTGAACCAGTTCTTCCTGGGGGTGACTCCGTTAACCCAGGTTGACCAGTTCCAGAACTGTGTCACAATGCTGTGCTTTGTATGGTTGGTATGATGGAGGACCACTCTGAACTGTGCCTACAGTGGAGGCTGAGGACAAGGTGAAGGATGAGGAGGCAGAGGAGCACATTGGTGAGGAAATCCCACGATTACAATGCTGAGGTGGCATTGCCATCACCTGGCCAAGTTGCTGGTGTGTCTGGGCTGGAACCACATTTACTCAGTGGGCTGGAAAGGACATATATTGTCCTTGACAATATTTAAACCTTTACACGTCAGTTCTGGCATAAACTGTATCGGACACCGAAAGGCAAAATGACTGGCCCACCTTCTGCTCAACTAACATGTGCTGGACTCTCCATCTTGGGTGGGCACAAGCCATCAGTTCACTGAAATGTTCACAGTCCACGATATGGAAAGGGAGGAACTTGGCCAGGTGGACATTCAGCTTCTGCTCTGTTGGATGAGTGCACACATACATGTGGGCCTCTAGAAGATGCGGCGGTTTCTGTGTCAAGCTGTACCACTACATTAGTGCCATGGTGTTCCCAGGCCACTTTATTTTGACACTCCATATGTTAATGGAGGGTGTGGTGCCAACATTAGCATCCTGACCGCACTTCACTTTCTGCCCACATATCCTATATACTGCCATACTAACATCCTCCAGCGACGTGATGAAACATTGCCGAGTATGGCATTTTACATTTTACACGTCTACCCTAGACATGTTTGTCTCCAGATCTCCCATTGCTTCCACCCTGCTGGCTAATCGGCACGCTGCCACCCTGCTGTTGTCTCATGGCCCTGCTGCCACCCTCACCCCCTAATGATGATGAAGTTGCCCCCTCTTCACCCGGCTCCCACGTGCGATTGGATACATCAACATCCACTACTGTCTTTTCATCACTTATGACACCCTTACCAGTTTCATGACCACATCCCTGACTGCTCACAACGCATGCTCCCTACTTTATTGTCATTATTTCTAGTTGCACACCTAAAGGAGGATGTAACGGGCCTCTCCTCCCAGTCTGTTTTGGCCTGTAGCTGTTGACTGTGCTCATTAAGCTTGTCCTAGTGGAAAAGCAGAGCAGAGCTGGCAGTTTGCATCACTTCCTGAGCAGAAGGAACAGCACAATAAATAGGCAGGTGAGGGTGTAGAGGTTGGTCCTGAGCTATGCAAACTAAGGGTGGTGTCAGAGGAACCTACCAATTCCTAGCAGTGTGAATCTGTTGTGACCAGAGATTACGCTGAAGAGCGAGTCAACCAGGCAGGTAAAAGCGCCTATATAATAGACCACCTTTGAGACTAAGTCTGATGCACAGTAAGTCTATATATAACCAAATAGATTAAGTATTAATGGTGCAGAAAGTGTACTAGATAAACAGGTCTACAGTATATATTAGACCGCATGTTGACAATGAGTCTGATGCACAGTATGTCTATGTATAAGAGAACAGATTAAAGAGGAGACATCAGATGAGAATGATGTTGGCCACAGTGTCAACACAGAGCAGAGGCAACGTACGTCTATAACCTACAAAAGAATTGCCAGGGCTGGATCTGCTTCTATTGTGCTCAGATAGGAAACAGGTGATGCTGCTAATGCTGTGGGTGCATGCTCAAAACGTGCCAGCCTAGGCCAAGCTCGGCTGCTACTAACTGTGCGAATATTTCTCATTTTGCCTTTTTTCTCCACAAGACTGGCATAAAAAACCACAGCTATGTGCAAGATATGCAGGATTAAAATTAGTCGATGGCAGGGATCTATTCCAGCACATGAGGCAGCATCATTGGATCCAGTATAAAGATATTACTGGCCAATAGAGATGAGCGAATTTCTCAAAAATTCGATTTGGCCCTTTTGCAGACATTTTTGAAAAAACTTGGTTCGATACGAATTTATTTGTGGTGAAACGCATAAAAAAACTGCTACTTCCTGGCTGCAGAGACCCTATATAGTGGTGTAGAACACTGTGCCTCCCAGTAACATGCATAGGGAGTCTGCTATGGTAGTAAAACAATACTGTGAGTCAGTATGATATGTAGATGACAGGCGTAGCTCTTAGAATCAGTGCACACTTCTCTTATTTGGGCAGTTACGGGGGCAAAACTAAATCTAACCAAATAACTCAAGTGTGAACTCAGCCTTACAGGTCAATGTTAGCATCAAGAAGAAGAGCACTCCTTTTACACCATCGTCAGCTGATTCCACATAGATGTCTACAGAACCCTAGTGTGGAGGTGGCAGCAGCATAAGGAGACCACAGGGTGGCCAGGTGACATAGTGTGGAGGTGGCAGCAGCATCAGGAGACCACAGAGTAGCAAGGTGACATAGTGTAGAGGTGGCAGCAGTATCAGGAGATCACAGAGGGACCCTCTGAAAGAGTGGAGAGGTGGTTGGCAATACCAGTACCAGCTAAAGATGATGGGTGAAAGAAGGAACACTTGGCATCAGATGCGTGGCATCAGGTGGGTGGCAGTATCAGAATAGTAGATGAGGGAGGTAGCCAGAAGAAACCAGTCTCTTTTGTCAAAGTGTTGGTGTGGTGCCATGGATGATCTAGTCTGATGCATCAGGCATTGGTGGGTGGAAATCTTAGCTGATTCAAGCCTGATTCATCTTGACAAAGGTCAGGCTCTCCACATTTTGGGTGGATAGGAGAGTTCTTCTTGGGGTAACTATGGCCCCCGCCGCACTAAACACCCGCTCTGATGCCACACTACAGGCCGGGCAGGACAGCTTTTCCAGGGCAAACACTGCCAGTTGCGGCCAAAAATCCAGTTTGGCTGCCCAGTAGTCCAGCGGATCTTCAATGTGGGGTGGCAGGCTGCTGTCCAACTATGCCACCACCTGCTGTTTCAGGTCCTGCTCCAGGTCTATCTGCTGCTGGTGTGTAGTTTCTTCACTAGGCGGGTGAAGAAAGCTGCTCATCAGCAACTCTAGAAGTTGCTGCTTATGGAGCTAGAAACTGCTCCCACCCTGCCACAGCAGCCATGGCAGAGGAAGGTGAGCGCAGAGGGCCCCCCTGGTCAGACCTGCGAGAGGATGGACGATGGCACAGATATGAAGCAGCCAGCTGACTACATAGGATGTCTCTATAGTAGTTTAGTTTGTCCTCCCTCTCAACGGGTGTAAAAAAGGCCCCCCTTTTGGACTGGTAGTTAGGGTCCAACTAGGTGGAGAGCCAGAAGTCATCGCTCTGCCGAATGGAGACCATTCGGCTGTCACTACACTAGCAAGTAGTGTTGAGCTCGAATATTCGAATTGCAAAAAAAAATCTCGAATATCGTAACTTTGAGATTTCGAGAATATTTTGAATATAGTTCTATATATTCGCGAAATCGAATATTTGGTTTTTTTTTTCATCTGAAAATATGATTTCTCCCTGCTTCTTGCTTGTGCGTCAATAAGCCATTGACCCACAAGCAACTTAAGCAGGGGGGAATCATGTTTTCATATGGAAAATAAAATGACCAATATTCTGAAAAACTAATACATAGCAATATAGTGAATATATTCGTTATTTAGAATTTTAGCATTATTTTTTTCGTATCTGTACAGTTGTCCGCATACTCCTCCCCGACAAGCGTCCCCGTCACGATGGGAACGCTTGTGGGTTAGAAAATACCATCGGATCTGAGTTTTCCCTGAGATCGTGAAAGCTCAGATCCGATGGTATATTCTAACGCACAGGCATTCCCATGGTTACGGGGACGCTTGTCGGGGAGCAGTATGCCAAAGTGTAATAACAGTACACATAAATGACAGTCTATATGCGTATTTTACGAATATTCGTAATATTGCTCTAACTTCATCTTTTTGAATATTCGTAATATTCTAAAAGACGAAGTTTGAGCAATATTATGAAAATTCGTAAAATACACATATAGATATAGACTGCAATTTAGCTAATATAGTGCTATAATAATTTTTTTTAATAGTGTATATATTTTCCAAAACTGAAGTTCAGTAGAGGCAAAAAAAATTGACAAAAAAAAAAAAAGATTATAGCACTATATTAGCTAAATTACAGTCTATATGTGTATTTTACAAATATTTGTAATATTGCTCTAACTTGGTCTTTTAGAATATTCATAATATTCTAAAAGACGAAGTTAGAGCAATATTACGAAATGTCGTAAAATACACATATAGACTGCAATTTAGCTAATATAGTGCTATAGTAATTTTTTTAATAGTTAATATATTTTCCAAAACTGAAGTTCAGAAGAGGCCAAAAAAATTAGACAAAAAAAAAGATTATAGCACTATATTAGCTAAATTACAGTCTATATGTGTATTTTACGAATATTCGTAATATTGCTCTAACTTCGTCTTTTAGAATATTCGTAATATTCTAAAAGACGAAGTTAGAGCAATATTACGAAAATTTGTAAAATACACATATAGACTGCAATTTAGCTAATATAGTGCTATAGTAATTTTTTAAAATAGTGTATATATTTTCCAAAACTGAAGTTCAGAAGAGGCAAAAAAAATTAGACAAAAAAAAAAAAATGATTATAGCACTATATTAGCTAAATTACAGTCTAGATGTGTATTTTACGAATATTCTTAATATTGCTCTAACTTTGTCTTTTAGAATATTATGACTATTCTAAAAGACGAAGTTAGAGCAATATTAAGAATATTCGTAAAATACACATATTAGCCTAGCCATAGTCATAGGAACGTTGCCTTATACAGGGGGGAAAAAATTGCACGATTAATTTAATCGCATATTATTCGCGATAAATGAAATAATGACGAATATAATACGAATATAATACGAATATTCAATATCGCAAAATCAAATATGGCACCTCCTGCTTATCACTACTAGCAAGTGAGCATTCATCGGGCCATTTGTGCAAGTGACTCAGAGGTACTCCCTGCCTCCATCTCCTCTGCATACTGGCACAATGTGTCTGGGGCCTCTGCCCTAACTTCCTTATCACCCTGTAGCTCCTCTGGCTTCTCCTGCTCCTCCTTTAATGTCATATGTGTAGAAAAAACACCCATTTTGCTACACATTGCTTGTGCTCAAATGTCCTCCTCTCCTCCAGTTCAGCTCCCACAGGGCTCATGTGGCCATGAGATCAAGGCGCATGTCTCCAGTCTCCTGACCAGCTAGATTTATCAGCATCTGTTACATGACATGAAGCAGTGGATAACATTATTCATGTCATAGTCCTGGCGACTGACAAATAACGTGGTCTCTTTAAATTGCCTGAGCAAACTGCAGGTATCACACATGATCTGCCACTGACTGACATCAAAGTTACACAGGGGACTACTACTGTTCGCTTGGTTCATCAAGAAATCGTTTATGGCCTTTCTCTGTTCGTATAATCGGTTCAACATATGGAGGGTGCAATTCCAATGGGTGGAAATGCTGCATATCAGATTGTGTTGGGGGATGCTGTTCTGCCGCTGCAGCTCAAGGACAGTGTGCTTTGTGGTGTATGAGTGGCTGAAGTGCATGGAAAGGTCTTGGCCATTTTTAGGATGTCTTGCAGATGGGTGGAAGACTTCAGGAGCTGAGCCCACAGCACATAATACTTGTCTGGCTGAGGGAATAGGAAAGGACAGAGACAGGTTGAGGACAGGGGAGGTCACAGGGCCTGCTCCTGGGCCATGCCAATTAAGGGTTGTGTCTGATGAACCCACTGACTCTTGGCTGGGGTGTGTGATGTCACTTGTGACGAAGTGGATGATCGAGTCAACCATTCAAGAAGATGACACTAGGAGATCAGGCCTCTCGCTGAGACTCCTGTTGCCATGACCCCTTACTCTGCTGTGACATGTGCCTGCACCAGAAACATTTAGGCGTCTGCCACTCCCCTGTGCAGGGCCTGGCACTTCTCTGTCTGACATACTGTTAGATCAAATAAATAAAAAAAAAAAGGAAATTAAAACACCCCAAAAAGTCTGTAATTTTCTCACTTCACTAATAAGCCCTTTTTTTTTTCACTACGACATGCCAAAGAAGGCTTTGAAACATATAACTGCCCCGCTTAACAGCAAATAGGCCCTTACTTTTTTCCACTTATACACACCACAAAAGGCTTTAGAACCATATAACTGGACCGCTGAACGGCAAATAATAATATATATTTTTTGCCACTAATACACACAAAAAGGGGCTTTAGAACATATAACTGCACCGCTGAACGTCAAATTAATATACATTTTTTGCCACTAATACACGCCAAAAAGGGCAGTACTTTTTTTCACTTCACCACACAACGGTAAATACTTTTTTTTGTGACTAATACAAACCAAAAAGGGCTTTACAACATATAACTGCACCGCTGAACGGCAAATATATATATTCTTGCCACTAAAACATAATCAAAAGGGCTGTAATTTTCTTACTTCACCACACAACGGCAAATACTTTATTTTGTGCCACTAATACACACCTAAAAGGGCTTTAGAACCGTAAAACTGCACCGCTGAACGGCAAATAATAATATATATTTTTGTGCCACTAATAAACATAAAAAAGGGCTTTAGAACGTTTAACTGCACCACTGAACAGCAAATATATATTTTTGGGCCATTAATACACGCCTAAAAAGGATGTAATTTTCTCTTTTATTTACATCAGACTTGGGACGCTAAAAGTTAAAAACTAAAAATCTTTATTGATTACTTAATAATTAAAACAAGATGAAAGGGAATGTATCAAACAGTTCTACTATTAATACTCAATAGTGAAGGAGCAAAATACAGATATGGAGCCAGATGCAGATTACTCCATTAATCCGATTCTATATCCCCACAACTGAGGGATACTGTAGCCTGCACTATTACTCATTCGCCACAGTATTGGCTTTGCAAAAATGCTAAATCAATTAGCTTTGTATCAATTTGAACGGCTGAAGACGCCACTCATGCTGCAAGAACACGCAACTGGTGTCAGCCTACCCACACTATGTACTCAGTAGGGAATTATTCAAAAAGCCCAAATGGAATACAAGGTTGCAAAAAATGCTAAATCAATTAGCTTTGTATCACTTTAAACAGCTGAAAACGCCACTCGTGCTGCACATACACGCAGCTGGCGTCAGCCTGCACACACTATGTACTCACTGGGGAATTAAAAATTAACACCGCTAGCTGCTCATGAAGCAATAACTAAACTATGCTAACTATGCATTTCCTAGGCTCAACGTATTTCCTGCGAACTTCCTCAGGAGCCTTGTAATATGCAACATAGTATCGCGCTGCCCTCCATTATAACAAGGAAGCACTCCGGCACTAATACACTGCCACTAATACCAGGGCCGTCTTTAACAAGGGACAAAAGGGGCAACTGCCCCGGGCCCAGTTGCTCCTGGGGGGCCCAAGGCAGCTGCCTTTTGAACCCTGCTAGCCACTGCCCCGGGTGTAAGGCTGTCAGCTACACAGGGGAGTGCTGCCATGCCATACCTGCTGGCACTCCAGGCAGCAAACTGTAAGAGCTGTGATTCTCTTAGGAGAAAGGACCTTAGATGACATTATCACCATGTGACCAGTAACCTAGCAATATTACTGGTCATATGAGGTCATCAAAGGTCCTTTCTTTTTACCAGGAGTGTTGCTGCAGGAGAAGTTTGCCAGAATTGTGGAGCTTTTTTTGTGAAGATTACATCAGGAAAAGGTTACATGGGATTCCATGCTAATATACTGTAAGCTACTGTATACTGTGGGGTGCTATACTGCATACTGTGGGGTGCTGTATACTGTGGTGTACTGTATACTGTGGGGTACTATACTGCTCTACTGTATACTGTGGGGCGCTGTATACTGTGGGCAGCTATACTGCTCTACTGTATACTGTGGGGTGTTGTATAATGTGAGGGGCTGTATATTGTGGGTGATGTATATTGTGGGGGGCTGTATACTGTGGGGTGCTGTATATTGTGGTTTGCTATGCTGCTCTACTGTATACTGTGAGGTGCTGTATAGTGTGGAGTGCTGTATACTGTGGGGTGATATACTGCTCTACTATATACTGTGGGGTGCTGTATACTGTATAGTGTGGGGTGCTATACTGCATACTGTGGGGTGCTGTATACTATAGGGTGCTTTACTGCATACTGTGGGGTGCTGTATACTATAGGGTGCTTTACTGCATACTGTGGGGTGCTGTATACTATAGGGTGCTATACTGTATACTGTGGGGTGCTGTATACTATGGGGTGCTATACTGCTCTACTATATACTGTGGGGTGCTTTAAACTGTGGAGTGTTGTATACTGTGGGGGCTGTATATTGTGGTGTGCTATACTGCTCTACTGTATACTGTGAGGTGCTGTATAGCGTGGAGTGCTGTATACTGTGGGGTGCTATACTGCTCTACTATATACTGTGGGGTGCTGTATACTGTATAGTGTGGGGTGCTATACTGCATACTGTGGGGTGCTGTATACTATAGGGTGCTTTACTGCATACTGTGGGGTGCTGTATACTATAGGGTGATTTGCTGCATACTGTGGGGTGCTGTATACTATAGGGTGCTATACTGTATACTGTGGGGTGCTGTATGCTATAGGGTGCTATACTGCATACTGTGGGGTTCTGTATACTATAGGGTGCTTTACTGTATACTGTGCGGTGCTGTATACTGTGGGGTGCTGTATACTGTGGGTGCTGTATACTGTATACTGTGAGGTGCTGTAGACTGTGGGGTGCTATACTGCTCTACTATATACTTTGGGGTGCTGTATACTGTATAGTGTGGGGTGCTATACTGCATACTGTGGGGTGCTGTATACTATAGTGTTCTTTACTGCTTACTGTGGGGTGCTGTATACTATAGGGTGCTATACTGTATACTGTGGGGTGCTGTATGCTATTGGGTGCTATACTGCATACTGTGGGGTTCTGTATACTATAGGGTGCTTTACTGTATACTGTGGGGTGCTATATACTATAGGGTGCTTTACTGCATACTGTGGGGTGCTGTATACTATAGTTTTTTTTACTGTATACTGTGGGGTGCTATATACTATAGGGTGCTATACTGTATACTGTGGGGTGCTGTATACTATAGGGTGCTATACTGCATACTGTGGGGTGCTGGGGTGCACTTTAATGCTCGGGTGAGTCAAGCGAGCCCCGGTCTCCTTCCTGCAGAGCGGTGCCCACTTCCAGCCTGAGCCCAGCTGCCAAGAGCACTGATCCTGAGCCTCTGGAGTCTTCAGAACTGTAAGTATTTATATAGTATATATAGTATAGTATAGTATATATTTTTGTGCAACTAATACATTCCAAAAAGGTCTTTAGAACATATAACTGCACCGCTGAACGGCAAATATTATATATTTTTTTTGCCACATATACATGCCAAAAAGGGATTTAATTTTCTCACTTTAATCAATGGCTAATACAAGCCAAAAATTGCTTTAGAACATATAAGTGCACCGCACAAGGGCAAAAAGGACATAGAAATATTTCATTGTAATAAATCCTGTTAATGGCTGGATCAAACAGCACTCGCACCCCAATAACAAGAATGGTTTGCGGGAATTGCAGAGCTGTATAATGGTAATTTGGATCCACCGCAGTGCAGCAAGATGTAGTAGGATTGTTCCTTTTACCCAGGCTTTAACCTCCTCTACTGTAACCTCCCCCTGTTCTGCTTCAATACTGTGGAATGATTCCTCCCTATCCTTTCTCTGAACTTCTATACAGCAAAATAAAAGTTTTAAAGTATTTTCTACCATTGTCCCTAGCTCCTGCTGACGTCTCTCCCTGATCTCAGTGCACTGGAAAATGGCTGAATCTAAGATGGCTGAGGCTATTTATAGGGTTGTGACATTACAGGGCTGTCTGGCTTCTGATTGTTGCATGCATGGCATTGTGGGTGATCATTCGTTCCACGGGGTTCCTTGTTGTAACACGTGCAGGAAAAAATATGATTCATTACCACGAAGCGTGAGGACATTGGGATTCGGTGCAAATCCAATTTTTCCTGAAGTTTGGATCGAATCCCACTTCGTCAACTTCGATTCGCTCATCTCTACTGGCCAGAATTCTGATTCAGAACAAGTTTTCTTCTTCTTGTCTTTTTTGTGGCAACCAGGCCACATCCCCAAGCAGTACAGTGTCCTTGTCATCATCATCAGCTACTTCTTCTTTTTCTCCTGCTCAGACTCATCCTCTTTGTCTTCTACCCGTGAGACTTCCATTACGGAACATGTGACCATGAGAAAACCATTTGCGGCCAGCATTTTGTTTGTGTACAAGCTGAACTCCCACCTAGTCAAGTTGTTGTTGAAACAGTTGCTGCCCTACCACTTGGTTGTAGTAAACGTAACACAGTTCTGCGCCTTTCCCAAAATGTAATTCTGCTCTAGAATGTAATTCTTCAAAATTTAGTTAACCACAGTTTTTGCCATACTGTCACACAAAGGTGTGGGGAATGGTGCACGACTAACTCCACCTACACTTCTGTCCCGGCCTACTTGCACTTAAATGTCCTAGGTAACCGAGCGCAACTGGGCGGCGGTCCCTGACCTGAGGTCCCTGACTATATTACAAATTTATTGAAATTTGCAATATAGACACTATTTTCTGATGTAGTACAGTATTGGTTACAGAACACCACAGATTATGGACACTATATTAGACCCAGATTATTGGAATCTGCAATACAGACACTTTTTTCTGATGTAGTACAGTATAGGTTACAGAACACCACAGAATTTGCACACTATATTAGGCCCAGATAATTGGAATTTGAAATACAGACACTGTTTTCTGATGTAGTACAGTATTGGTTACAGAACACCACAGAATATGGACACTATATTAGGCCCAGATTAGTTACATTTGCCCTAAAACAGTAGCCAACATGACTACTGGCATTACAGTGATGGCAATACTTACCTGCACGTTTATTGGCTGCTTAGCGAAGTATTCGGCTGAGCATGCTTGCTATTTGTCAGTGTCATTAAAGAGCTTGAAAGGAAACTGAAGAGATATAACTTGAAAAAGAGATGGACAGGAGAGAAATAATAAGTCCTAGGATTTCAGTTGGCAATAGTGTAGTGCATTCATTTAGCCCACCCACTGCTCCACATAAGGCTTTGTCTAGTGTTGAGCGAAGAATTCAAAGCAGAATTTGGGCCAAAGCAGAATTTCCTTACACTTTTTGGTAACAAATCAGGTTTTCCTAAAATGATGGCTGCATGTTACAAAGTTAAAATGCAAGATCACCAATAATGGCGTACAGCCAGTCAATCTGCAGATAGCCATTCCCTATGATGTCCCAGCCCTACAAAAGCCTCATACTGCTCGGTCTCTGCCATTGTCTTGTGAGCTGAGCATAAGGAAAGAAATGGCAAGGGCTTATGCTCTAGGGACAGTGTTGCTGCAATAATCCAGCAGCCATGTTTGATCCATCTACCATGTAGTAGGGAGGGATCCCTGACCTTATGGGGGGATCCACATGGGATTATAGTCATCCATGTTGTGAATCCCTCAATTTTATTGCTTTGAGGAAGGTTTTCCTGCCTAAATGCTGTGCACCATCTCTAGTACCATCACACAGGAGGACAGGGGCTGTTTCATACACATTCTGGCTCCTTACGGAGGGAGCTGGAGCACACCCAGATGATCAAGGCATCTGAAGCGTAATGCTGGACGCGGACATTAGTGCCAGGTGTCTGTTCTTTAAAACAGCAGACACCCGGCGGCCATGAAGCTCACTGAACCATTTTTACATGCCTGGCCATCAATGTAAATTTACTTTTGGTGGTCAGGAAAGGTTTAACTTCCAAACCCTCACACTGAGATTGGGCCACCAAGTGGAAAAAATATGATTAGGCAAGGTGGCTTGGGTATACCTGATTAATAGCGATTCATGACAAATTAATTCAGAACAAATCAAATTTCTTGGAGTACTTCGGACGAATCAAATTTTCCAAAACTGCACTCATCTTTAACTGTGTCATCAGGTCACATTGTTAGATCAGCTGCTTGTCAGGTTCTTATGGTTTAACCATTAACCCTGTGATACAGGGATCAGCAACCTTCAAACTACAATTCCCAGAAGGCTTAATGCACTTCTGTGGGAGCTCTGAGAAGAGCAGAGCGAGCGGGCATGCTGGGAATGGTAGTTTTACAGCAATTGGAGTGACAGAGGTTGCCTACCCTTGCTGTGAGATATACTGTAGGGATCTGCATGTGTGAGTAGGGCTGGTGGTGACAGACTTCACGTTACTCAGCAGTTTTAAAAGTCCACTTCAGTATTATTTATCATCCTGCAGAATACATGACAACCAAGTTGTTGTGTATTTTTCGCCCTATAAGACACACCTAAGTTTTAGAAGAGGACAATAAGAAAAAAATATTTTTCTTTAGACATCAGATCTGCAATCAGACCCCAGCTCACAGCCCCATTGAGATCCCCAATGTTAATAAGACCACAGATCAGACCTCAGATAAGAGCCCAATATAAAAAAGACCCCCAATCAGACCTTAGATGAGACCCCAATGCCTCATATCAGCCCCTGGCTATATGTGATCAGCCCCCGGCCATATGTGATCAGCCCCCGGCCATATGTGATCAGCCCCCACCATATGTAATCAGCCCCCTGCCATAATTCAGCAGCCCCCAGCCTCAGATCACATAATAAATAAAACACTTACCTCTCCTGCTCCTGGACGCTGCCGCTCCTCACCGCCTGGGGGCTTTTTGCTCCTGCTGTCAGTTGTGCTGTGAACCAGCGCGCACAGCGTGAGGTCACAGAGCGCCCTCATGCTGTATGCAGCCACTGCACAGCTGACAGCCAAGGACCAGGAAGAGGCGAGTACAGAGCCTTCACCGCTTGCTGGTCCTCGGGTACTAATGAGCACTTCCATAATGGAAGCGCTCATTAGTATTCACCCCATAAAACACAGGGACATTTCCCCCCCTTTTTTGTGCGTCTTATTGGGTGAAAAATATGGTACTGAACAGTATATCTACCTCAGCGAGGTGCAGGTCACAAGCTTGGCTCTGACACAGACTGACAGTCTGAGGGCTCTTTTTATTCCCCAGTAATAATCACAGTGACTACACCTGAGAACACCTCCAGCTAGGGGCAATCGCTGTACTGCAGTGGGGTGGAATGGAAGGTCCCTCTACCAATCCTACCTTTCTAAAAAAAAAAAAAAAAGCCCATAAATTAAGTATAAATAAACCAATATAGCAAACTATACTTTGCTGAAATCAGACAGCCTTCTGGATTTCTTTTACCTCACCCATCTAAGCAATCTGGTCGAGATATCAACCCTTTCCATTACTAAAAAAATTGCTAAAATACATAAAACCAAGAGTCCACTGGGTCAGTATCAATAATCAAGTGAATTAGCATTAATACTATATAAAATGTAGGAAGCAGAGGTAATGGTATGCTATGGACTAAATATCAGGCACATCATTGCAAAGCTTTGAAGACCAAAAAGACAATGAACAAGAAGTTATAAACAATTAATACAGATTTAAAGGTCCAGCAGTGCTGACCACAAATACTGTTTATATATAACTATTCCATAGTCCACACAATATTCCATATCAGGGCCAGCCACAATTTGTAATTTAGGCAATGGCAAGCAAAGTCTTTTATTTTGTATTAACAAAGAACAGTAACTAGAGAGAAGACTCTATGGAGAACAGAAGCTCTCTAGCATAGTCCTTATCTTAGCACTTCATCAGCTCTTAGCAGCGTGCCCCCGAGGGAGTGGTACTGATTAGGGATGAGCGAACTCGAACTGTATAGTTCGGGTTCGTACCGAATTTTGGGGTGTCCGTGACACGGACCCGAACCCGGACATTTTCGTAAAAGTCCGGGTTCGGGTTCGGTGTTCGTCGCTTTCTTCGCGCTTTTGTGACGCTTTCTTGGCGCTTTTTGAAAGGCTGCAAAGCAGCCAATCAACAAGCGTCATACTACTTGCCCCAAGAGGCCATCACAGCCATGCCTACTATTGGCATGGCTGTGATTGGCCAGAGCACCATGTGACCCAGCCTCTATTTAAGCTGGAGTCACATAGCGCCGCCCGTCACTCTGCTCTGATTAGCGTAGGGAGAGGTTGCGGCTGCGACAGTAGGGCGAGATTAGGCAGATTAACTCCTCCAAAGGACTTGATTAACTGATCGATCTGCAGCTGTGGATCATTGAGCTGCTGATCCTCAATTGCTCACTGTTTTTAGGCTGCACAGACCGTTTGTCAGTCACATTTTTCTGGGGTGATCGGCGGCCATTTTGTGTCTTGTGGTGCGCCAGCACAAGCTGCGACCAAGTGCATTTAACCCTCAATGGTGTGGTTGTTTTTTGGCTAAAGCCTACATCAGGGTGAAGCTGTCACACCAAGTGCATTTAACCAGCAATAGTCTGTTCATTTTTTGGCCATATACAAAATCAGGGGCAAGCTGCGCCTGTCACCAAGTGCATTTAACCCTCAATGGTGTGGTTGTTTTTTGGCTAAAGCCTACATCAGGGTGAAGCTGTCACACCAAGTGCATTTAACCAGCAATAGTCTGTTCATTTTTTGGCCATATACTAAATCAGGGGCAAGCTGCGCCTGTCACCAAGTGCATTTAACCCTCAATGGTGTGGTTGTTTTTTGGCTAAAGCCTACATCAGGGTGAAGCTGTCACACCAAGTGCATTTAACCAGCAATAGTCTGTTTATTTTTTGGCCATATCCCAGTCTAATTCTGTCACTAAATCCATACCGGTCACCCAGCGCCTAAATACTAGGCCTCAAATTTATATCCAGCTAAATCTGTCCCTAGTGCTGTAGCTGGGCGAGTTATTTAGTGTCCGTTCAAGCACATTTCTTGTTCTGGGTTGAAATACAATTCCCAATTTAGCAATTTCATAATTTAGTGGTTTCTGCTATATCAGAGCTATTTGAAATCTATCCCTAAAAGGGTATATAATATTCAAGGTGCACATTGGGTCATTCAGAATAACTTCACACACACCCGCTACTGTGTATTTCCAAGTCTAATTCTGTCACTAAACCCATACCTGTCACGCAGCGCCTAAATACTAGGCCTCAAATTTATATCCAGCTAAATCTGTCCCTAGTGCTGTAGCTGGGCGAGTTATTTAGTGTCCGTTCAAGCACATTTCTTGTTCTGGGTTGAAATACAATTCCCAATTTAGCAATTTCATAATTTAGTGGTTTCTGCTATATCAGAGCTATTTGAAATCTATCCCTAAAAGGGTATATAATATTCAAGGTGCACATTGGGTCATTCAGAATAACTTCACACACACCCGCTACTGTGTATTTCCAAGTCTAATTCTGGCACTAAACCCATACCTGTCACCCAGCGCCTAAATACTAGGCCTCAAATTTATATCCCGCTAAATCTGTCCTTAGTGCTGTAGCTGGGCGAGTTATTTAGTGTCCGTTCAAGCACATTTCTTGTTCTGGGTTGAAATACAATTCCCAATTTAGCAATTTCATAATTTAGTGGTTTCTGCTATATCAGAGCTATTTGAAATCTATCCCTAAAAGGGTATATAATATTCAAGGTGCACATTGGGTCATTCAGAATAACTTCACACACACCCGCTACTGTGTATTTCCAAGTCTAATTCTGGCACTAAACCCATACCTGTCACCCAGCGCCTAAATACTAGGCCTCAAATTTATATCCCGCTAAATCTGTCCTTAGTGCTGTAGCTGGGCGAGTTATTTAGTGTCCGTTCAAGCACATTTCTTGTTCTGGGTTGAAATACAATTCCCAATTTAGCAATTTCATAATTTAGTGGTTTCTGCTATATCAGAGCTATTTGAAATCTATCCCTAAAAGGGTATATAATATTCAAGGTGCACATTGGGTCATTCAGAATAACTTCACACACACCGCTACTGTGTATTTCCAAGTCTAATTCTGGCACTAAACCCATACCTGTCACCCAGCGCCTAAATACTAGGCCTCAAATTTATATCCAGCTAAATCTGTCCCTAGTGCTGTAGCTGGGCGAGTTATTTAGTGTCCGTTCAAGCACATTTCTTGTTCTGGGTTGAAATACAATTCCCAATTTAGCAATTTCATAATTTAGTGGTTTCTGCTATATCAGAGCTATTTGAAATCTATCCCTAAAAGGGTATATAATATTCAAGGTGCACATAGGGTCATTCAGAATAACTTCACACACCCGCTACTGTGCATTTCCAAATCTAATTCTGTCACTAAACCCATACCTGTCACCCAGCGCCTAAATACTAGGCCTCAAATTTATATCCCGCTAAATCTCTCGTTACCGCTGTCCTGTTGTGGCTGGGAAAGTTATTTAGTGTCCGTCAAAGCACATTTTTTGTTCTGGGTTGAAATACAATTCCCAATTTAGCAATTTCATAATTTAGTGGTTTCTGCTATATCAGAGCTATTTGAAATCTATCCCTAAAAGGGTAGATCATATTGAAGGTGCACATAGGGTCATTCAGAATAACTTCACACACACGCTTCTGTGCATTTCCAAGTCTAATTCTGTCACTAAATCCATACCGGTCACCCAGCGCCTAAATACTAGGCCTCAAATTTATATCCCGCTGAATTTGAATACAATACATTGGGCCAAATAATATATTTGTTGTTGTGGTGAACCATAACAATGAGAAAAACATCTAGTAAGGGACGCGGACGTGGACATGGTCGTGGTGGTGTTAGTGGACCCTCTGGTGCTGGGAGAGGACGTGGCCGTTCTGCCACATCCACACGTCCTAGTGTACCAACTACCTCAGGTCCCAGTAGCCGCCAGAATTTACAGCGATATATGGTGGGGCCCAATGCCGTTCTAAGGATGGTAAGGCCTGAGCAGGTACAGGCATTAGTCAATTGGGTGGCCGACAGTGGATCCAGCACGTTCACATTATCTCCCACCCAGTCTTCTGCAGAAAGCGCACAGATGGCGCCTGAAAACCAACCCCATCAGTCTGTCACATCACCCCCATGCATACCAGGGAAACTGTCTCAGCCTCAAGTTATGCAGCAGTCTCTTATGCTGTTTGAAGACTCCGCTGGCAGGGTTTCCCAAGGGCATCCACCTAGCCCTTCCCCAGCGGTGAAAGACATAGAATGCACTGACGCACAACCACTTATGTTTCCTGATGATGAGGACATGGGAATACCACCTCAGCATGTCTCTGATGATGACGAAACACAGGTGCCAACTGCTGCGTCTTTCTGCAGTGTGCAGACTGAACAGGAGGTCAGGGATCAAGACTGGGTGGAAGACGATGCAGGGGACGATGAGGTCCTAGACCCCACATGGAATGAAGGTCGTGCCACTGACTTTCACAGTTCGGAGGAAGAGGCAGTGGTGAGACCGAGCCAACAGCGTAGCAAAAGAGGGAGCAGTGGGCAAAAGCAGAACACCCGCCGCCAAGAGACTCCGCCTGCTACTGACCGCCGCCATCTGGGACCGAGCACCCCAAAGGCAGCTTCAAGGAGTTCCCTGGCATGGCACTTCTTCAAACAATGTGCTGACGACAAGACCCGAGTGGTTTGCACGCTGTGCCATCAGAGCCTGAAGCGAGGCATTAACGTTCTGAACCTGAGCACAACCTGCATGACCAGGCACCTGCATGCAAAGCATGAACTGCAGTGGAGTAAACACCTTAAAACCAAGGAAGTCACTCAGGCTCCCCCTGCTACCTCTTCTGCTGCTGCCGCCTCGGCCTATTCTGCTGCTGCCGCCTCGGCCTCTTCCTCCGCCTCTGGAGGAACGTTGGCACCTGCCGCCCAGCAAACAGGGGATGTACCACCAACACCACCACCACCACCTCCGTCACCAAGCGTCTCAACCATGTCACACGCCAGCGTTCAGCTCTCCATCTCACAAACATTTGATAGAAAGCGTAAATTCCCACCTAGCCACCCTCGATCCCTGGCCCTGAATGCCAGCATTTCTAAACTACTGGCCTATGAAATGCTGTCATTTAGGCTGGTGGACACAGACAGCTTCAAACAGCTCATGTCGCTTGCTGTCCCACAGTATGTTGTTCCCAGCCGGCACTACTTCTCCAAGAGAGCCGTGCCTTCCCTGCACAACCAAGTATCCGATAAAATCAAGTGTGCACTGCGCAACGCCATCTGTGGCAAGGTCCACCTAACCACAGATACGTGGACCAGTAAGCACGGCCAGGGACGCTATATCTCCCTAACTGCACACTGGGTAAATGTAGTGGCAGCTGGGCCCCAGGCGGAGAGCTGTTTGGCGCACGTCCTTCCGCCGCCAAGGATCGCAGGGCAACATTCTTTGCCTCCTGTTGCCACCTCCTCCTTCTCGGCTTCCTCCTCCTCTTCTTCCACCTGCTCATCCAGTCAGCCACACACCTTCACCACCAACTTCAGCACAGCCCGGGGTAAACGTCAGCAGGCCATTCTGAAACTCATATGTTTGGGGGACAGGCCCCACACCGCACAGGAGTTGTGGCGGGGTATAGAACAACAGACCGACGAGTGGTTGCTGCCGGTGAGCCTCAAGCCCGGCCTGGTGGTGTGTGATAATGGGCGAAATCTCGTTGCAGCTCTGGGACTAGCCAATTTGACGCACATCCCTTGCTTGGCGCATGTGCTGAATTTGGTGGTGCAGAAGTTCATTCACAACTACCCCGACATGTCAGAGCTGCTGCATAAAGTGCGGGCCGTCTGTTCGCGCTTCCGGCGTTCACATCCTGCTGCTGCTCGCCTGTCTGCGCTACAGCGTAACTTCGGCCTTCCCGCTCACCGCCTCATATGCGACGTGCCCACCAGGTGGAACTCCACCTTGCACATGCTGGACAGACTGTGCGAGCAGCAGCAGGCCATAGTGGAGTTTCAGCTGCAGCACGCACGGGTCAGTCGCACTACAGAACAGCACCACTTCACCACCAATGACTGGGCCTCCATGCGAGACCTGTGTGCCCTGTTGCGCTGTTTCGAGTACTCCACCAACATGGCCAGTGGCGATGACACCGTTATCAGCGTTACAATACCACTTCTATGTCTCCTTGAGAAAACACTTAGGGCGATGATGGAAGAGGAGGTGGCCCAGGAGGAGGAGGAGGAGGAGGAGGAAGAGGGGTCATTTTTAGCACTTTCAGGCCAGTCTCTTCGAAGTGACTCAGAGGGAGGTTTTTGGCAACAGCAGAGGCCAGGTACAAATGTGGCCAGCCAGGGCCCACTACTGGAGGACGAGGAGGACGAGGATGAGGAGGAGGTGGAGGAGGATGAGGATGAAGCATGGTCACAGCGGGGTGGCACCCAACGCAGCTCGGGTCCATCACTGGTGCGTGGCTGGGGGGAAAGGCAGGACGATGACGATACGCCTCCCACAGAGGACAGCTTGTCCTTATCCCTGGGCAGCCTGGCACACATGAGCGACTACATGCTGCAGTGCCTGCGCAACGACAGCAGAGTTGCCCACATTTTAACCTGTGCGGACTACTGGGTTGCCACCCTGCTGGATCCACGCTACAAAGACAATGTGCCCACCTTACTTCCTGCACTGGAGCGTGATAGGAAGATGCGCGAGTACAAGCGCACGTTGGTAGACGCGCTACTGAGAGCATTCCCAAATGTCACAGGGGAACAAGTGGAAGCCCAAGGCCAAGGCAGAGGAGGAGCAAGAGGTCGCCAAGGCAGCTGTGTCACGGCCAGCTCCTCTGAGGGCAGGGTTAGCATGGCAGAGATGTGGAAAACTTTTGTCAACACGCCACAGCTAACTGCACCACCACCTGATACGCAACGTGTTAGCAGGAGGCAACATTTCACTAACATGGTGGAACAGTACGTGTGCACACCCCTCCACGTACTGACTGATGGTTCGGCCCCATTCAACTTCTGGGTCTCTAAATTGTCCACGTGGCCAGAGCTAGCCTTTTATGCCTTGGAGGTGCTGGCCTGCCCGGCAGCCAGCGTTTTGTCTGAACGTGTATTCAGCACGGCAGGGGGCGTCATTACAGACAAACGCAGCCGCCTGTCTACAGCCAATGTGGACAAGCTGACGTTCATAAAAATGAACCAGGCATGGATCCCACAGGACCTGTCCGTCCCTTGTCCAGATTAGACATTAACTACCTCCCCATAACCATATATTATTGGACTCCAGGGCACTTCCTCATTCAATCCTATTTTTATTTTCATTTTACCATTATATTGCGATGCTACCCAAAGTTGAATGAACCTCTCCTCTGCCTGTGTGCTAGGCCTAAATATATGCCAATGGACTGTTGCAGTGGTGGCTGACATGAAGCCTGATTCTCTGCTATGACATGCAGACTAATTCTCTGCTGACATGAAGCCAGATTGTCTGTTACGGGACCTCTCTCCTCTGCCTGGGTGCTGGGCCTAAATTTATGACAATGGACTGTTGCAGTGGTGGCTGACGTGAAGCCTCATTCTCTGCTATGACATGCAGACTGATTCTCTGCTGACATGAAGCCAGATTGTCTGTTACGGGACCTCTCTCCTCTGCCTGTGTGCTAGGCCTAAATATATGCCAATGGACTGTTGCAGTGGTGGCTGACGTGAAGCCTGATTCTCTGCTATGACATGCAGACTGATTCTCTGCTGACATGAAGCCAGATCCTCTGTTACGGGACCTCTCTCCTCTGCCTGTGTGTGTGCTGGGCCTAAATATATGCCAATGGACTGTTGCAGTGGTGGCTGACGTGAAGCCTCATTCTCTGCTATGACATGCAGACTAATTCTCTGCTGACATGAAGACAGATTCTCTGTTACGGGACCTCCCTCCTCTGCCTGGGTGCTGGGCCTAAATATATGCCAATGGACTGTTGCAGTGGTGGGTGACGTGAAGCCTCATTCTCTGCTATGACATGCAGACTAATTCTCTGCTGACATGAAGCCAGATTGTCTGTTACGGGACCTCTCTCCTCTGCCTGTGTGTGTGCTGGGCCTAAATATATGCCAATGGACTGTTGCAGTGGTGGCTGACGTGAAGCCTCATTCTCTGCTATGACATGCAGACTAATTCTCTGCTGACATGAAGACAGATTCTCTGTTACGGGACCTCTCTCCTCTGCCTGTGTGTGTGCTGGGCCTAAATATATGCCAATGGACTGTTGCAGTGGTGGCTGACGTGAAGCCTCATTCTCTGCTATGACATGCAGACTAATTCTCTGCTGACATGAAGACAGATTCTCTGTTACGGGACCTCCCTCCTCTGCCTGGGTGCTGGGCCTAAATATATGCCAATGGACTGTTGCAGTGGTGGCTGACGTGAAGCCTCATTCTCTGCTATGACATGCAGACTGATTCTCTGCTGACATGAAGCCAGATTCGTCTGTTACGGGACCTCTCTGCCTCTGCCTGTGTGCTAGGCCTAAATATATGCCAATGGACTGTTGCAGTGGTGGGCTGACGTGAAGCCTCATTCTCTGCTATGACATGCAGACTGATTCTCTGCTGACATGAAGCCAGATTGTCTGTTACGGGACCTCTCTGCTCTGCCTGTGTGCTAGGCCTAAATATATGCCAATGGACTGTTGCAGTGGTGGGTGACGTGAAGCCTCATTCTCTGCTATGACATGCAGACTGATTCTCTGCTGTCATGAAGCCAGATTGTCTGTTACGGGACCTCTCTGCTCTGCCTGTGTGCTAGGCCTAAATATATGCCAATGGACTGTTGCAGTGGTGGGTGACGTGAAGCCTCATTCTCTGCTATGACATGCAGACTGATTCTCTGCTGACATGAAGCCAGATTGTCTGTTACGGGACCTCTCTCCTCTGCCTGTGTGCTAGGCCTAAATATATGCCAATGGACTGTTGCAGTGGTGGCTGACGTGAAGCCTCATTCTCTGCTATGACATGCAGACTAATTCTCTGCTGACATGAAGCCAGATTGTCTGTTACGGGACCTCTCTCCTCTGCCTGGGTGCTGGGCCTAAATTTATGACAATGGACTGTTGCAGTGGTGGCTGACGTGAAGCCTGATTCTCTGCTATGACATGCAGACTAATTCTCTGCTGACATGAAGACAGATTCTCTGTTACGGGACCTCTCTCCTCTGCCTGTGGTGCTGGGCCTAAATATATGCCAATGGACTGTTGCAGTGGTGGCTGACGTGAAGCCTCATTCTCTGCTATGACATGCAGACTAATTCTCTGCTGACATGAAGACAGATTCTCTGTTACGGGACCTCCTCCTCTGCCTGGGTGCTGGGCCTAAATATATGCCAATGGACTGTTGCAGTGGTGGGTGACGTGAAGCCTCATTCTCTGCTATGACATGCAGACTAATTCTCTGCTGACATGAAGCCAGATTGTCTGTTACGGGACCTCTCTCCTCTGCCTGTGTGTGTGCTGGGCCTAAATATATGCCAATGGACTGTTGCAGTGGTGGCTGACGTGAAGCCTCATTCTCTGCTATGACATGCAGACTAATTCTCTGCTGACATGAAGACAGATTCTCTGTTACGGGACCTCTCTCCTCTGCCTGTGTGTGTGCTGGGCCTAAATATATGCCAATGGACTGTTGCAGTGGTGGCTGACGTGAAGCCTCATTCTCTGCTATGACATGCAGACTAATTCTCTGCTGACATGAAGACAGATTCTCTGTTACGGGACCTCCCTCCTCTGCCTGGGTGCTGGGCCTAAATATATGCCAATGGACTGTTGCAGTGGTGGGTGACGTGAAGCCTGATTCTCTGCTATGACATGCAGACTAATTCTCTGCTGACATGAAGACAGATTCTCTGTTACGGGACCTCTCTCCTCTGCCTGTGTGTGTGCTGGGCCTAAATATATGCCAATGGACTGTTGCAGTGGTGGCTGACGTGAAGCCTCATTCTCTGCTATGACATGCAGACTAATTCTCTGCTGACATGAAGACAGATTCTCTGTTACGGGACCTCCCTCCTCTGCCTGGGTGCTGGGCCTAAATATATGCCAATGGACTGTTGCAGTGGTGGCTGACGTGAAGCCTCATTCTCTGCTATGACATGCAGACTGATTCTCTGCTGACATGAAGCCAGATCGTCTGTTACGGGACCTCTCTGCTCTGCCTGTGTGCTAGGCCTAAATATATGCCAATGGACTGTTGCAGTGGTGGGTGACGTGAAGCCTCATTCTCTGCTATGACATGCAGACTGATTCTCTGCTGTCATGAAGCCAGATTGTCTGTTACGGGACCTCTCTGCTCTGCCTGTGTGCTAGGCCTAAATATATGCCAATGGACTGTTGCAGTGGTGGGTGACGTGAAGCCTCATTCTCTGCTATGACATGCAGACTGATTCTCTGCTGTCATGAAGCCAGATTGTCTGTTACGGGACCTCTCTGCTCTGCCTGTGTGCTAGGCCTAAATATATGCCAATGGACTGTTGCAGTGGTGGGTGACATGAAGCCTCATTCTCTGCTATGACATGCAGACTGATTCTCTGCTGACATGAAGCCAGATTGTCTGTTACGGGACCTCTCTCCTCTGCCTGTGTGCTAGGCCTAAATATATGCCAATGGACTGTTGCAGTGGTGGCTGACGTGAAGCCTCATTCTCTGCTATGACATGCAGACTAATTCTCTGCTGACATGAAGCCAGATTGTCTGTTACGGGACCTCTCTCCTCTGCCTGGGTGCTGGGCCTAAATTTATGACAATGGACTGTTGCAGTGGTGGCTGACGTGAAGCCTGATTCTCTGCTATGACATGCAGACTGATTCTCTGCTGACATGAAGCCAGATCCTCTGTTACGGGACCTCTCTCCTCTGCCTGTGTGTGTGCTGGGCCTAAATATATGCCAATGGACTGTTGCAGTGGTGGCTGACGTGAAGCCTCATTCTCTGCTATGACATGCAGACTGATTCTCTGCTGACATGAAGCCAGATTCTCTGTTACGGGACCTCTCTCCTCTGCCTGTGTGTGTGCTGGGCCTAAATATATGCCAATGGACTGTTGCAGTGGTGGCTGACGTGAAGCCTCATTCTCTGCTATGACATGCAGACTAATTCTCTGCTGACATGAAGACAGATTCTCTGTTACGGGACCTCCCTCCTCTGCCTGGGTGCTGGGCCTAAATATATGCCAATGGACTGTTGCAGTGGTGGCTGACGTGAAGCCTCATTCTCTGCTATGACATGCAGACTAATTCTCTGCTGACATGAAGACAGATTCTCTGTTACGGGACCTCTCTCCTCTGCCTGGGTGCCGGGGCCTAAATATCTGAGAATGGACTGTTCCAGTGGTGGGTGACGGGAAGCCAGATTCTCTGCTATGGAACCTCTCTCCAATTGATTTTGGTTAATTTTTATTTATTTAATTTTTAATTTAATTCATTTCCCTATCCACATTTGTTTGCAGGGGATTTACCTACATGTTGCTGCCTTTTGCAGCCCTCTAGCTCTTTCCTGGGCTGTTTTACAGCCTTTTTAGTGCCGAAAAGTTCGGGTCCCCATTGACTTCAATGGGGTTCGGGTTCGGGACGAAGTTCGGATCGGGTTCGGATCCCGAACCCGAACATTTCCGGGATGTTCGGCCGAACTTCTCGAACCCGAACATCCAGGTGTTCGCTCAACTCTAGTACTGATGCCATGTTGTAGTAGTGTCATAGTGTCCTACCTCAGGGTAGGAGGACCCCATAGCTCCATGAGGTCCGTTGCAGTGAAAGTTATAGTACCGAAGAATGAGGCCAGAGTAGTGTTGATCGAGCACTGTAGTGCTTAGGTGCTCGGGCCGAACACATCAGGATGTTCAGGTGCTCGACCGAACACCCGAGTATAATGGAAGTCAATGGAAGAACCGAGCATTAAACCAGGTACCCAATGCTCTGAAGAGGGGAGGGTGCCTGGTACATAGGAAAATATCAGAAATTTATGGAAATACCACAGAAATGGTTCGGGAACAGCATGGGGAGGATGTCTGGATGCATCTTGGACTCCCAGGTCGGTGCTGAGAACGATCTTGTATGATTAGTATGCCACTTTTACAGACTGACAATAATACGCACAAAACCGAAGATGAAATCTATTTTAGAGGAAAAATTGTTAGGAAACATTATTTTCTATATATTAACTTGTACATAAAGTGCAAGTTCAGCCAAAAAATGTGTTGCTTTTCAGAACTGGGGCCATGATTAAGAGGGACGGCCGGTGGCATCCATATTGTGCAGCTAGAGGTGAAATTCGTGGACCGGCTCAAGACGAACCACAGTGAAAGCATTTGCCAAGAAAGTTTTCATTAATCAACAATGAAAGTCAGAGGTTCTAAGATGATTCGACAGGTGATCCAGCAGCATTATTCCCATGACCCGCCAAGCTTCCTTGAAACCAAAGTCTTTGAGTTCCGGGGAGAGTTTGGTTGCAAAGCTGAAACTTAAACTGACTGAAGGGAACCACCAGAAGTAGAGCCTGCGGCTTAATTTGACTCAACACGGCAAACCTCACCCAGCCCAGACACGGAGAGGATTGAGAGATTGATAGCTCTTTCTCAATTCTGTGGGTGGTGGTGCATGGCCGTTTTGAGTTGGTGGAGCGATTTCTCTGGTTAATTCCGATAACCGAGACTCCTCCATGCTAATTAGTTACAGTATATGACACCCGGCGGTGAGGATTGTGTTGACCAGACTCTTATGGGAAAGTGTCTGCTGCTTAGCTGACCATCGATAAAATTATGGTTGAGGGCCTGCAGGTGAGCTGACCATCGCAAACATTATGAGCGAGGGCCTGCTGCCGCTTTTTTGACTCTAGATAACTTCTGCCTGATCGGACGTCCCTGTGACGTTGATGATCCATTTGGTTGTCTGCCCTATCAACTTTTGATGTTTTTATGCGCCTAACATGGTGACCACGGGTAACGTGGAATCAGTGTTCGATTCCAGAGATGGGAGCCTGAAAAACTGCTACCACATCCAAGGTAAGGCAAGCGGGCGGCCCACTCCCGACTGTCAGAAGTGGACACCGTCTTTTGAAAAAGAAAGTTTTATGTCACACAAAAAAAATTATATATTTAAATTTATATAATTTACATATATTACGCAGCAGATGTGGGTCAGGTCACTGTCAGAAGAGGACACTGTCTATTACATAGTAACATAGTATATAAGGCCGAAAAAAGACATTTGTCCATCCAGTTCAGCCTATTATCCTGCAAGTTGATCCAGAGGAAGGCAAAAAAAAAACTGTGAGGTACAAGCCACATTTCCCCACTTAAGGGGGGAAAAATTCCTTCCCGACTCCAATAAGGCAATCAGACTAACTCCCTGGATCAATAACCCCTATCTAGTAGCTATAGCCTGTAATATTATTACACTCCAGAAATACATCCAGGCCTCTCTTGAATTCTTTTACTGTACTCACCATCACCACCTCCTCAGGCAGAGAGTTCCATAGTCTCACTGCTTTCTATGTTTGTGTATTGAAAAATTACATTTTATGTCACAGAATTGTTTTTGAAGCGCACGTGTCATACATAGCAGATGTGGGCCTGGTCAGGTCACTGTCAGAAGAGGACAGCATCTATTGAAAAATTACATTTTATGTCACAGAAACATTTTTGAAACCCACATGTTACACAGCAGATGTGGGCCTGGTCATGTCACTGTCAGAAGAGGACACCGTCTATTGAAAATTTTAATTTAATGTTACAGAATGTTTTTTTGAAGCACACACGTTACATAGCAGATGTGGCCCTGGTAAGGTCACTGTCAGCAGTGGACACCGTCTTCAGAAAAAGTGCACTAGATGTCACTGATATTTTTGGGATGCGCACAATTTACACATCTACCAGGAGGGATGTAACAGGGTGGTTAACTCTGTTACAACCAGCCATTGCCAACCATTACTTTCCCTGCTGAATCAAATGTCATGTTACATCTCACATTACATACAGTAGCATTGCATTGGAATACATATAAGAATGCAGCCATTAAAAAACCCAATAGTAATACCTTCAGGTCTCGGGTCCTATAGATACACCACATACACTTTTAGCATATGGCATTGGCAACCAATATCTAGTTGCTTTGACCCTACACTGCCTTACTTGTGTATCATGTTTTCTAAATGTCCCCAAGCTTGTGATGTAGCATTTCTAATTTATTAAAACATGTTAAATTTAAAAGCAACAGCTGTTCTGTAGACATTCCTTCATTGTGATAACCGATTAGCATTAAATGCCTACTTCTACCAATTAAATGTGCATCCTAAGCAGGAAAATTTCATTTCTCACACCCTCCAGTTTGCCAGTTTCCCTCATTTGAGAATTTATTTTTCAGTGCTTAAGTGCCTCGATTCCAGTGCTTGGTGGATTAGTCCGTACAGTCCTGTGGCTTACTGATTTGATCATTCGTACCAATTCAGTACACTTCTCTCTAGTCCAGAACTGAAGAGCTGACTACAGTATAATGACAAATATTTGGGGTACACATTGAAGCATTTTAACCACTTCACATCCGGTCCATTTTCCCCCTTCCTGAACAGGTCTAATTTTGCAAATCTGACATATCTCCATTTATGTGGTAATAACTTTGGAACGCTTTTACTTATCCAAGCCATCCAGAGATTGTTTTCTTGTGACACATTGTACTAATTTGCAATTTTCAAAATATCAATTTGTCTGCTTTTAAAATAGAAAGTGATACCTCATAAAATATTTCTTACTTAACATTCGCCATATGTCTACTTTATGTTGGCATCATTTTGGAAATGTCATCTTATTTTTTTAGGACGTTAGAAGGCTTAGAAGTTTAGAAGCAATTCTTAAAATTTTTAAGAAAATTGCTAAAACCCACTTTTTAAGGATCAGTTCAGGTCTGAAGTCACTTTGTGAGGCCTACATAGTGGATACCCCCATAAATGACCCCACTGTAGAAACTACACCCCTCAAGTTACTCCACAAGAATTAAAGGAAAATGGAGATCAAATTTAAAAATTTAACTTTTTGGGCAGATTTTCCATTTTAATCCAATTTTTTCTGTAACACATCGAGGGTTAACAGCCAAACAAAACTCAATGTTTGAAAAAAGAAGAGGAGTGAGCACTCACAACACTTGGACCATAGGATATAAGGATATATTTATTATGATAGAACCTGCTGCGTCCAATAAATAAATCAATTCCAATCATACATAATTCATACACTAAAATACAATAAAAAATACAATTGGTACCAATACATAAAAGTATACTGATATCGGGGTGGAAACCCTATTGCCACAATCCTTAGACAATTGGTGTTCCAAACGTCTCTTTAAAGCACCTAGTTCTTTGCAGTAAAAATCCTTATTGGTGCTTTACAGATATATTGGTGCTTATGGTGCCGCAAACCGCAAGTCAATGGAAATGTCCCAAAAATTCCTAAAACAAGTCACTCCAAGCAGTGGTTTATCTTCTAGTGCATACAGATAATGGATGGTTCTAGCGCTGTAGCACAATAAGTCCCTCCAGAGTTATCTTCTTCCAGCTGTTAATGTGACCGCCCAGGACAGTAAATTTTTAAGCCACTCCGTGCTCAAATTAACAATTCAAGTTCCTACCTGGTTCCTGGTACCGCGTCCCGCTGTCCCGTCTTACGGACCTTCCGTGAGAGGCGAGCGGTGCCGGCTGCTTCGGCGTCTCGCGTCGCACGTCTCGGGCCGATGACGTCACAATATCGCGGGACTGAGCAGGCAGGAATAGTGCCTTATCAGCGGCGTCCGTTGCTGTGTGCTGGAACAGTAGTTGTAGCTGGAGATTTTTATCGCATGGCCATGCAATATTTTAGTAGAGGTCCAGTAATTTAGGTGAGCGCTTTTTCCTTTCTGTCACCAGACGCGTTTCGGGGCGTCTACACCCCTTCCTCAGTGGTTAAAGCGCCAATCATCCCTCTCCACCTTTTATAGTTCATTCAGTAATCCAGAAATTCTGGATTCTGGATTATTTGAGTGTTTAATTCCTCCAGTGCGGTTTTGATGCGATATGGTTGCGGTTTCTTCAACTTAGTTGCGTTTTTTTCTAAGAATGAAACTAACACATTGCAGGATTGTGCCATACTAGATATTTAAGTTAAAAATAACACTTTAATAAATATAAGCAATATAAAAATCACAGTATACTAAAAATATATTAAAAATATAAATAAATGAGCATACATCTCTGTCATACAAATCAACCCATTTGATAATCCGTAGGCTGAAAGACCTTTATTTTGTTGAGGGGACATTGTTCACATAGTTGCAGACTATATAGAGAGGCTCTGCCAATAAAAAATAATAAATGATGGGGTTCAGAGGTTAGGGGTGGTGATCCCTACTCCGAGGGGGGTCCCAGTGCCGATAAACGGCCAACTATCGGACCCTCCATCAAAGACGGGACCACCACCCTACAGAAAACCGAAGATCTCCAGATCCGAATTTAGGCCTGCTGGTAATAGACAGCCAAATTCATAAATGTGTTTGGATTCAGCTCTGGACATCCTCTTAATATAATCACACCCTCTCCAATGTTTGTTGATTTTTTCCAATGCCACAAAAAATAATTTGGACAGATCCCTATTATGCACCTCATCATAGTGTTTGGAGAGTGAATGTTTTGTGTATCCCTTTTTAATATTTGAAACGTGTTCACTAATTCTTTTTTTTAATAGCCTTTTCGTTCTGCCGATGTACTGGTGTTTACATGAACACTGTATCAGATAAATAACTCCGGATGAGTTACATGTGAGGCAATCATTAATCTCCCAGGTGAAGGAATTATGTGCTGAGTGTACTGTAGCTACTTTCCTTTCTTGTAGGCTCACTCTGCACCCCATGCATCTCCCACACTTAAAGAACCCTTTTAGATTCATAAAGGAACCCAGATGTGTTGTTGTAGATCTTTTCTCTTTTACTGATGGGGCTACTCTAAGTTTCAGGCTTGGGGCCTTTGTATATAATATCTTGGGTGTATTAGGCAGTTGTGAGCCAATTACCTTATCACTCAGTACATGATACCAATGCTTGGTTATGATATTCTTGATCTTTTTATAATTGGTATTAAAATGCAAAATTATCTTAATAGCCATCTTGTGATCTTCAGATGTCTCAATTATCATTTTGTCTTCAAAAAAGGACTTTCTTTCGAGTTCTCTCACCTTATTTAGGGATTCATCCAAAATAGTGACTGGATATTTTTTGTCTAAAAATTGGAGTTTCATTCTGGCTGCCTCTTTTTCAAACTTGTCTGATTCCGTACAATTTATTTGAATCCTCCGGAATTGTCCTAAGGGGACATTTAATAGCCACCTAGGTAGGTGACAGCTGTTGAAGAGGATAAAACCATTCTTAGCAGTCAGTTTCTGGTATGTACTGCAAGAATAGCGATTATCCTCTCTTTTTATTAATAAATCTAAAAATTCAGTTTATTCCTTAATATTGGATGTAAAGACTAAATTTAGATAATTGTTGTTGATTTCTTCCAGAAATCCCAACAGTTCTATCTCTCCCTTCCTCTAAATAAATATTACATCATCGATGTAGCGCCACCATAGGACTAGATCAGCCCCAAGTCTGGGCTCGATGATGGTTGATTCCCATTCCGCCAAAAACAAATTAGCGTAACTTGGGGCAAATCTCGTTCCCATGACGGTGCCACATTTCTGCAAAAAGTACTCCCCTTCAAAGTAAAAATAATTATGTTGTAAAATATACTGGATCCCTTCCAGTATTAGTTGAATTTGGAGGTCTTCAAATGTACCACTTTTTGTTAGTTGTTGTTTGACCGCCTCCAATCCCTGTTGATGGTCTATAACTGTATATAGGGATTGGATGTCCAGAGTCCCTATAATCCAACCTGGTTCAATCACCAATCCTTCCAAAATCTGAATAATCAGTGTGGTATACCTCAGATAGGACTTATTATTCTTCACCAAAGGTTGGAGCTGAGTATCTATGTATCTCGATAGATTGGAGGTGATAGATCCTATTCCGGACACTATAGGGCATCCCGGAGGATCTAACAAGCTCTTGTGCACCTTGGGCAAACAGTAGAAGGTAGGTAACCTTCTTTCTGTACCCAAGATGAACTCTGATTCCTGTTTCAGGATAATTCCCTGTTCCAACCCTCTCCTACAAAGATACTCCAAACCTTGGCTAAACCTCTGTATTGGATCACCCTTGAGTTTTATATATGTCTTTTGATCCGCTAACAACCTCAGACACTCCTTATTATATTGGTCCGTATCTAAAACTACTGTAGCCCTGTCCTTATCGGCCGGGCATATAGTTACATTGTTATCTTTCGGGAGTGATTTGATGGCCTGGATCTCTTGTTTCGTTAGATTATTATTATTAGGGGGTCTGACTCTAATCTTTCTCAGGTCATCTTCTACACATTTCTGAAATGTTGCAATTTCCCTACTTATTTCATTTCGTGGGAACATTTTAGATTTCTTTTTTAAGGAGGTGTGTTTAAATAACTCTGTTAATTTCCTATCAGGAGATTCTCTGATTAGGGGATTTCTTATATAATATTTCCTAAGGCAGAGGTTCCTAAAAAATTTTTTAACACCTATATAGGTTGAAAATTTGTCTACAGTATTGGACGGGGCAAACTTCAGCCCCTTATTCAATAAATTAATTTGTGGGGTGGTAAGAATTTTAGAACTTAAATTAATTATTGATCCCATCTCTGGGTTTGTGAGTGTCTCCGGTGTCGTGGCTCCCTTTCTCTTACTTCTCCTTGTCTTTCTTTTGCTGAATAACGGTGTTGTTGATGATTTGTGTCGTTGTTGTGATAATGCATGTGCTGATTCCGTGTTTGATAATTGGAATGAGAGTTCTTTCCTGTGAGGTGTTGATACCTGGTGTTCTTGTGCCTCAAATTGTATGGTGATCTGTGCTGTGGTGGTGTCTGATCTCTGTATCTCGTGCGTGTCCTGGGATGTGCCGGGGCAAGATCTAAAAAATAAGAAGAAATTATATCACCAGTAGGTGATAAAAGACACAAGCGCTGGTGCACAGTAACAATCAGCTAGTCCTTTGAGTTTGCACTGTTATCTGGTATCCGACTGAATCACCAGGTAATGTGCTGCTATGGTGGTAAAGGTAATAGTGGTAAGGGTGATTAGTCAATGGTTAGTGCTGCTGTGGTCCCTCCCCTCTGTACCTTGCTCGTTCGTTCTTTACTTCAAACTGGTCCCGCCGTCAATACTGGGCTTTGCTCCTTCTTCTGGGTTCCTTTTATGTTGATGTTGGTATCCTTTTAAGGTTGCGGCACTGTTCCTATTCTCCTGTTCTTCTTCTCCCATCAAAACGGCAGCGCGGCCCCGGCCGGAAGCACGCGCGGCATGAGGGAGCTTGGTTCGTTGCCCGGGAAACCTGCCTGCGGTGACGTCACCTGGTGCAAGTATAGTGGCCTCCGTAGGACAAAAGACCTTCACCTACGCGTTTCAGAGCCAAAGCGGGCTCCTTCGTCAGGGTTAGTCTGCATGTTGTTCGTAGGAGGTTTAAATAGCTTGTCTGGTTTCCTATGGCAACGGATAAACACAGTTCTAGGAGTGGGAATGGTGCCGGTATGTGCGTCTCTGAATGGATTAGTGTCTTGATTATGGTTATTATCCCTATGAGTTCTGGTGGGAATTGGTTATTTATTCAGATGCATGTTTATTAGTTGGATTGTAGAAAGGCAGTACTTGCAGTTTATTTGAACTGCATGTACTGCTATATGGGGCACCACCAGTCAGTTAATTGTCTTAATTGGTGATTATTTATTACTGAAATGCGAATAATTCTATCTCCTGGTTTAGTCCGCTAGGGGCTAGGCTATTACATCTAAAGATCCATTTACTTTCAGTTCTGGACATACTTTTGATGTAGTCGCCACCTCTCCTGTCCTGCTTCACTTAAAAAAAAAAAATTATTAAAAAAGATAGACTAGCTAAAATAAATAATAAAAAAGGAACCAATACAAACACTAACCCTATGGAAGGAAAAAGGGAACATTCTCTAAATATCTAGACACTCACCAAAAGACCAGGATGAACAACAACGAAGAGAACCCCAGACCAGTAAATACTGACACACATCATACTTTGATCGCAAAAGACCATTTTATACACACCAACTTAAAACCAATATCCAAATTCAATCCAATCACAGAATATTTAGACTCACTTATTACTTTCCAATCACTAGTTACCAGAGACCTCCTCCGTACGACCCAAAAAAAGAAAAAAGGACCTCATAACCTCACTAAAGGCGAGACCAGAGCTATCAGATCCCTACAAACTAATAATCAGATCATCATCAGACCAGCTGATAAAGGAGGAGGATTAGTAATACTAAACTTAGAAGATTACCATAAAGAATCCCTAAGACTCCTCTCAGACACAAAAACATATAGAAAGTTACCAGGTAACCCCACTAATCTATACACCCTCAAACTGAACAAATTAATTACAAAAGGTAAAGATATGGGTATACTCTCCAAAGAAGAGACCCTCTTCATTAATAACCAAACTCCAAGAATACCGATACTGTACTACCTACCCAAGATTCACAAAAATAAAACCAACCCCCCTGGCAGACCCATAATCTCGGGAATAGAGGGCCTTACCTCTAACCTGTCCAAATACATCGACGTCATGCTACAAGACAAAGTAACCAAACTACCTGCATATTTAAAAGACACTAAACACATCCTACAGATATTAGAAAATGTTCAGTGGCAGACAGACTTCATCTTGGGCACCCTTGACGTGACCGCTCTGTACACAGTTATAGAAAAAACAAAGGGCCGTGAAGCCGTAGAATACTTTTTAAATAAGGATAGCACCATGTCAGGTGACCAAATAAATTTTATAGGCGACTGTATTACGTTCATTTTAGATCACAATTATTTTAAATATGGACCAGACTTTTACCTCCAGACATGGGGGACCGCGATGGGGACCAGATTCGCACCGAGCTTCGCAAATCTATACATGGGTAGATGGGAGGAGCTCACCATCTTTCCCCATGGCAGGCTCGGTGCGGGTCTGGTCCTCTGGAAGCGATTCATCGATGATATTGTTTTTATTTGGCAGGGGGACACCACATCCCTTGACAATTTTTTAACTAATTTAAATAAAAACGACTTTTATCTAGAATTTACCTCATTTTACGACAAAACACAAATTAACTTCCTTGATCTAAATATATTTGTTGAGAATGGCCAACTCCATACAAAAACATACCATAAACCCACAGACACCAATGGATTCATCCCTCTGGACAGTTGTCACCTACCAATATGGCTCAATAACATCCCTTACAGCCAGTATATAAGAGCACGCAGAAATTGCACTACCCAAACCAACTACCAAGAAGAGGCGAAAATGCTAAATGCTAAATTCACGGAAAAAGGATACAAATTAGAAACACTTACCCCAATCATCAGCATTGTAGAACGCCTAGACCGCCACACTCTACTAGAAGACAAAAAACCTGAAACAACAAAGAAGAAATGAATGACCCCCAGCATAATGAAGATTTAAACATTCCTATCATCACAATGTACAGCACAGGGGTTAATAAATTCAAAAAAATTATATACAAATACTGGGACATTCTGAAATATGATAAAACTATTGGTAACAAGATCCCCAATAAACCCACCTTCATTTTCAAAAAAGCCCCAAACCTGGCCAATTTAGTGGCCCCCTCCATTAAGAATGAGAAAATAAATCCAAAAATATGCGCCAAAAAAGGTTTTCACCCCTGCAGACTGTGCTCTAATTGCAAAATCTTGAGACATCAAGTTAAACCGACATTCCAGATTGAAACCCCGCAAAACATTTATATAATAAAGGACTACATTACCTGCCATACAAAAGGAGTAATTTATTTCATTAAGTGCCCATGTAGGAAAATATACGTGGGACGAACAAAAAGAGAACTCAGAATCCGGATAAGAGAACATATCAATAACATCAAAAAGAAATCAGAACATCATCCATTATCATGCCACTACACAGAATTTCATCAGGGAAAATTTTTAGGATCCACTTTTGGAGGTATAGAAAAAGTGAAGCAGGACAGGAGAGGTGGCGACTACATCAAAAGTATGTCCAGAACTGAAAGTAAATGGATCTTTAGATGTAATAGCCTAGCCCCTAGCGGACTAAACCAGGAGATAGAATTATTCGCATTTCAGTAATAAATAATCACCAATTAAGACAATTAACTGACTGGTGGTGCCCCATATAGCAGTACATGCAGTTCAAATAAACTGCAAGTACTGCCTTTCTACAATCCAACTAATAAACATGCATCTGAATAAATAACCAATTCCCACCAGAACTCATAGGGATAATAACCATAATCAAGACACTAATCCATTCAGAGACGCACATACCGGCACCATTCCCACTCCTAGAACTGTGTTTATCCGTTGCCATAGGAAACCAGACAAGCTATTTAAACCTCCTACGAACAACATGCAGACTAACCCTGACGAAGGAGCCCGCTTTGGCTCTGAAACGCGTAGGTGAAGGTCTTTTGTCCTACGGAGGCCACTATACTTGCACCAGGTGACGTCACCGCAGGCAGGTTTCCCGGGCAACGAACCAAGCTCCCTCACGCCGCGCGTGCTTCCGGCCGGGGCCGCGCTGCCGTTTTGACGGGAGAAGAAGAACAGGAGAATAGGAACAGTGCCGCAACCTTAAAAGGATACCAACATCAACATAAAAGGAACCCAGAAGAAGGAGCAAAGCCCAGTATTGACGGCGGGACCAGTTTGAAGTAAAGAACGAACGAGCAAGGTACAGAGGGGAGGGACCACAGCAGCACTAACCATTGACTAATCACCCTTACCACTATTACCTTTACCACCATAGCAGCACATTACCTGGTGATTCAGTCGGATACCAGATAACAGTGCAAACTCAAAGGACTAGCTGATTGTTACTGTGCACCAGCGCTTGTGTCTTTTATCACCTACTGGTGATATAATTTCTTCTTATATATTAAACTAGGGAGAACGGTAGCTCCCTTTCAGACACCTAGCAGCAGGTTCTCCTTATACAGGCAGACTGTCACATAGCAATCTAATAGGAGCGCAGGGGGATCCTCTTTTTATCTTTAAGATCTAAAAAATGTTGTCCTGCTAATTCCTCATACCTGTTACTAACTGGTACATTATAGGTGTTTATTCTTTCTTCTCTCCCTAGCTCCATATCTATCAATCCCTAATGGAGATTATTTTCATCTTCCTGAATTTCTGTAGGTCTTTCTTGTTGTTTACTTTTGTAGACTTCTATGTATTTTTTACTTTTTTTATCAATTATATCCACCTCTAGCTTATCCAAGCTTTTACACAATCTATCTTGCCACACATTAAACTCTGTGTTCTTTGGGAATTTCTCTATATGTTCCCTAAATTTCCTAATCTTTATGTTCAAATCTCCCAGGATCTCTGTTCTTCTTTTAATGATTAAATTCATCAGAGCAATTGACTGATTGGTCAATAAATTATTCCATTCTCTGGTGAATTCATCATTAATGAGATCCAGTGCTGGACTCTTATTAATTAATAGTCCTTTTGGGATCTTGGCTTCTTCTACATAATACTGTAGGGAGTGGATCTCCCAATGTTGCCTCAACTGTTTTTGTAACAGGTTTTCCAGATTTTTAAAGCTTTCTGTCATTGTATTGTTCTCTGGAACTTCACTATAATTAAAATCATTAAATTTATAACTCTCAGCTTTCAGCCTCTTGCTATCCATATGGTGCCAAATGTCCATAGTTCACCTTGGGGAGCCCAACCACAAATACGGGCCGTAACAAGAATTAAGGATAAATGGGTGGTTGGCTCTCGCCTAGTGGCTATGACGGGTGCTGCTAACTCACAAATCGGGTGCCCGACCCCAAAGTGGTATAAATAATTGAAAAAGAAGAAGAGGAGTGAGAACTCACAACACTTGGACCATAGGCTATAAGGATATATTTATTATGATAGGACCTGCTGCGTCCAATAAATAAATCAATTCCAATCACACATAATTCATACACTAAAAAACAATGAAATGTTAATTTGAGCACAGAGTGGCTTAAAAATTTACTGTCCAGGGCAGTCACATTAACAGCTGGAAGAAGATAACTCTGGAGGGACTTATCGTACTACAGTGCTAGAACCATCCATTATCTGTATGCACTAGAAGATAAACCACTGCTCGGAGTGACTTGTTTTAGGAATTTTTGGGACATTTTCATTGACTTGCGGTTTGCGGCACCATAAGCACCAATATATCTGTAAAGCACCAATAGTGATTTTTACTGCAAGGAACTAGGTGCTTTAAAGAGACGTTTGGAACACCAATTGTCTAAGGATTGTGGCAATAGGGTTTCCACCCCAATATCAGTATACTTTTATGTATTGGTACCAATTGTATTTTTAATTGTATTTTAGTGTATGAATTATGTGTGATTGGAATTGATTTATTTATTGGACGCAGCAGGTCCTATCATAATAAATATATCCTTATATCCTATGGTCCAAGTGTTGTGAGTGCTCACTCCTCTTCTTTTTTGAATTATTTATACCACTTTGGGGTCGGGCACCCGATTTGTGAGTTAGCAGCACCCGTCATAGCCACTAGGCGAGAGCCAACCACCCATTTATCCAAAACTCAATGTTTATTACACAGATTCAGCGGTTTACAGAAACACCCCACATGTGGTCATAAACTGCTTTATGGGCACATGGCAGGATGCAGAAGAAAAGGAGCGCAACATGGTTTTTAGATGCCATGTCCCATTTTAAGCCCCCCGATGCACCTTTACAGTAGAAACTCCCAAAAAGTGACCCCATTTTGGAAACTAGGGGATAAGGTGACAGTTTTATTGGTACTATTTTTGGGTACATATGATTTTTTGTTCATTCATTATAATTCTTTATGGGGCAAGGTGACCAAAAAAATTGTTGTTTTAGCACAGTTTTTATTTATTTATTTTTACAGCGTTCACCTGAGGGGTTTGGTCAAGTGACACTTTTAAAGAGCAGATTGTTACGGACGTGGTGATACCTAATATGTATACTTTTTCTTATTTAAGTTTTACACAATAATAGCATTTTTTAAACAAAAAAAAATGTTTTAATGTGTCCAAGTTCTGAGAGCTATATTTTTTTTATTTTTTGAGCGATTTTCTTATGTAGGGGCTCATTTTTTGCGGAATGAGGTGACGGTTTTATTGGTACCATTTTGTGGGACATACGCCTTTTTGATCACTTGGTGTTGCACTTTTTGTGATGTAAGGTGAAAATATGGCTTTTTTTGACACAGGTTTTATTTTTTATGGTGTTTATTGGACTGGGTCGATCATGTGATATATTTATAGAGCCAACTGTCATGGACGTGGCAATACCAAATATTTCTCTTTTTTTTTTCTATTTTTCAATTTTTTTGATTATTCCTTACTTGGGTAATTTTTTTTTTTAAAAAGAAACCTTTTATTTTATTTAATTTTTTTAACAATTTATTTATTTATTTTTATTTTAAACTTTTCATCTCCCATAATGTCATACAAGACCTCTGGGGGACATTTAACTTCATTTTTTTTTTCACTGTTGATTTCTCCTGTAACTGGGGCTGACATAGTAGCCCCAGTTACTGGATAAATCCACCCCCAGAGAGGTTGTACAGCACTATACTGTGCTGTACAGCCTCAGTGCAGGGCTGATCGAGGTCTGTAGAAGACCTCACAGCTCCTGCACTCACCCGGCTTTGGCGGTCACATAGCATAGCTGCACTGTATACACAGCACTCAGTGAGTGCGGTGTATACAGCGATCTAGAAGGCAGGGACACCTGGGCACTGTCCCTGCCTTCTCTAAGAATTTCCCTGCTGTCACTGACAGCGGGCAACCTGATCTGCAGCTGCACGATTAGCGTGCAGCTGCAGTCTCTGAATGGACATTCTGGAACGATAGAAAACCAACTCCCCAACATTTTTAGTCTATGGGCGGACGGGAGGTGGTTAAAATTCCGATGTACCGTAGCAAAGAAATCACCAATATTCCGAATGATTGCTGACTCAATAACCCATACTTACAAAGTTTTGTGACTAGGGATGAGCGAACTCGAACTGTATAGTTCGGGTTCGTACCGAATTTTGGGGTGTCCGTGACACGGACCCGAACCCGGACATTTTCGTAAAAGTCCGGGTTCGGGTTCGGTGTTCGTCGCTTTCTTCGCGCTTTTGTGACGCTTTCTTGGCGCTTTTTGAAAGGCTGCAAAGCAGCCAATCAACAAGCGTCATACTACTTGCCCCAAGAGGCCATCACAGCCATGCCTACTATTGGCATGGCTGTGATTGGCCAGAGCACCATGTGACCCAGCCTCTATTTAAGCTGGAGTCACATAGCGCCGCCCGTCACTCTGCTCTGATTAGCGTAGGGAGAGGTTGCGGCTGCGACAGTAGGGCGAGATTAGGCAGATTAACTCCTCCAAAGGACTTGATTAACTGATCGATCTGCAGCTGTGGATCATTGAGCTGCTGATCCTCAATTGCTCACTGTTTTTAGGCTGCACAGACCGTTTGTCAGTCTCATTTTTCTGGGGTGATCGGCGGCCATTTTGTGTCTTGTGGTGCGCCAGCACAAGCTGCGACCAAGTGCATTTAACCCTCAATGGTGTGGTTGTTTTTTGGCTAAAGCCTACATCAGGGTGAAGCTGTGACACCAAGTGCATTTAACCAGCAATAGTCTGTTCATTTTTTGGCCATATCCCAGTCTAATTCTGTCACTAAATCCATACCGGTCACCCAGCGCCTAAATACTAGGCCTCAAATTTATATCCAGCTAAATCTGTCCCTAGTGCTGTAGCTGGGCGAGTTATTTAGTGTCCGTTCAAGCACATTTCTTGTTCTGGGTTGAAATACAATTCCCAATTTAGCAATTTCATAATTTAGTGGTTCCTGCTATATCAGAGCTATTTGAAATCTATCCCAAAAAGGGTATATAATATTGAAGGTGCACATAGGGTCATTCAGAGTAACTTCACACACACCCGCTACTGTGTATTTCCAAGTCTAATTCTGTCACTAAATCCATACCGGTGACCCAGCGCCTAAATACTAGGCCTCAAATTTAATTCCCTCTAAATCTCTCGTTACCCACCGCTGTACTGTTGTTGCTGGGCAAGATATTTAGTGTCCGTCAAAGCACATTTTTTGTTCTGGGTTGAAGTACAATTCCCAATTTAGCAATTTCATAATTTAGTGGTTTCTGCTATATCAGAGCTATTTGAAATCTATCCCAAAAAGGGTATATAATATTGAAGGTGCACATAGGGTCATTCAGAATAACTTCACACACACCCGCTACTGTGTATTTCCAAGTCTAATTCTGTCACTAAACCCATACCTGTCACCCAGCGCCTAAATACTAGGCCTCAAATTTAAATCCCTCTAAATCTCTCGTTACCGTTGTCCTGTTGTAGCTGGGAAAGTTATTTAGTGCCCGTCAAAGCACATTTTTTGTTCTGGGTTGAAGTACAATTCCCAATTTAGCAATTTCATAATTTAGTGGTTCCTGCTATATCAGAGCTATTTGAAATCTATCCCTAAAAGGGTATATAATATTGAAGGTGCACATAGGGTCATTCAGAATAACTTCACACACACGCTTCTGTGCATTTCCAAGTCTAATTCTGTCACTAAATCCATACCGGTGACCCAGCGCCTAAATACTAGGCCTCAAATTTAATTCCCTCTAAATCTCTCGTTACCCACCGCTGTACTGTTGTTGCTGGGCAAGATATTTAGTGTCCGTCAAAGCACATTTTTTGTTCTGGGTTGAAGTACAATTCCCAATTTAGCAATTTCATAATTTAGTGGTTTCTGCTATATCAGAGCTATTTGAAATCTATCCCAAAAAGGGTATATAATATTGAAGGTGCACATAGGGTCATTCAGAATAACTTCACACACACCCGCTACTGTGTATTTCCAAGTCTAATTCTGTCACTAAACCCATACCTGTCACCCAGCGCCTAAATACTAGGCCTCAAATTTAAATCCCTATAAATCTCTCGTTACCGTTGTCCTGTTGTAGCTGGGAAAGTTATTTAGTGCCCGTCAAAGCACATTTTTTGTTCTGGGTTGAAGTACAATTCCCAATTTAGCAATTTCATAATTTAGTGGTTCCTGCTATATCAGAGCTATTTGAAATCTATCCCAAAAAGGGTATATAATATTGAAGGTGCACATAGGGTCATTCAGAATAACTTCACACACACCCGCTACTGTGTATTTCCAAGTCTAATTCTGTCACTAAATCCATACCGGTGACCCAGCGCCTAAATACTAGGCCTCAAATTTAATTCCCTCTAAATCTCTCGTTACCCACCGCTGTACTGTTGTTGCTGGGCAAGATATTTAGTGTCCGTCAAAGCACATTTTTTGTTCTGGGTTGAAGTACAATTCCCAATTTAGCAATTTCATAATTTAGTGGTTTCTGCTATATCAGAGCTATTTGAAATCTATCCCTAAAAGGGTATATAATATTGAAGGTGCACATAGGGTCATTCAGAATAACTTCACACACACCCGCTACTGTGTATTTCCAAGTCTAATTCTGTCACTAAACCCATACCTGTCACCCAGCGCCTAAATACTAGGCCTCAAATTTATATCCAGCTAAATCTGTCCCTAGTGCTGTAGCTGGGCGAGTTATTTAGTGTCCGTTCAAGCACATTTCTTGTTCTGGGTTGAAATACAATTCCCAATTTAGCAATTTCATAATTTAGTGGTTCCTGCTATATCAGAGCTCTTTGAAATCTATCCCAAAAAGGGTATATAATATTGAAGGTGCACATAGGGTCATTCAGAGTAACTTCACACACACCCGCTACTGTGTATTTCCAAGTCTAATTCTGTCACTAAATCCATACCGGTGACCCAGCGCCTAAATACTAGGCCTCAAATTTAATTCCCTCTAAATCTCTCGTTACCCACCGCTGTACTGTTGTTGCTGGGCAAGATATTTAGTGTCCGTCAAAGCACATTTTTTGTTCTGGGTTGAAGTACAATTCCCAATTTAGCAATTTCATAATTTAGTGGTTTCTGCTATATCAGAGCTATTTGAAATCTATCCCAAAAAGGGTATATAATATTGAAGGTGCACATAGGGTCATTCAGAATAACTTCACACACACCCGCTACTGTGTATTTCCAAGTCTAATTCTGTCACTAAACCCATACCTGTCACCCAGCGCCTAAATACTAGGCCTCAAATTTAAATCCCTCTAAATCTCTCGTTACCGTTGTCCTGTTGTAGCTGGGAAAGTTATTTAGTGCCCGTCAAAGCACATTTTTTGTTCTGGGTTGAAGTACAATTCCCAATTTAGCAATTTCATAATTTAGTGGTTCCTGCTATATCAGAGCTATTTGAAATCTATCCCAAAAAGGGTATATAATATTGAAGGTGCACATAGGGTCATTCAGAATAACTTCACACACACCCGCTACTGTGTATTTCCAAGTCTAATTCTGTCACTAAATCCATACCGGTGACCCAGCGCCTAAATACTAGGCCTCAAATTTAATTCCCTCTAAATCTCTCGTTACCCACCGGTGTACTGTTGTTGCTGGGCAAGATATTTAGTGTCCGTCAAAGCACATTTTTTGTTCTGGGTTGAAGTACAATTCCCAATTTAGCAATTTCATAATTTAGTGGTTTCTGCTATATCAGAGCTATTTGAAATCTATCCCTAAAAGGGTATATAATATTGAAGGTGCACATAGGGTCATTCAGAATAACTTCACACACACCCGCTACTGTGTATTTCCAAGTCTAATTCTGTCACTAAATCCATACCGGTGACCCAGCGCCTAAATACTAGGCCTCAAATTTAATTCCCTCTAAATCTCTCGTTACCCACCGTTGTACTGTTGTTGCTGGGCAAGATATTTAGTGTCCGTCAAAGCACATTTTTTGTTCTGGGTTGAAGTACAATTCCCAATTTAGCAATTTCATAATTTAGTGGTTTCTGCTATATCAGAGCTATTTGAAATCTATCCCTAAAAGGGTATATAATATTCAAGGTGCACATTGGGTCATTCAGAATAACTTCACACACACACGCTTCTGTGCATTTCCAAGTCTAATTCTGTCACTAAATCCATACCGGTCACCCAGCGCCTAAATACTAGGCCTCAAATTTATATCCCGCTGAATTTGAATACAATACATTGGGCCAAATAATATATTTGTTGTTGTGGTGAACCATAACAATGAGAAAAACATCTAGTAAGGGACGCGGACGTGGACATGGTCGTGGTGGTGTTAGTGGACCCTCTGGTGCTGGGAGAGGACGTGGCCGTTCTGCCACATCCACACGTCCTAGTGTACCAACTACTTCAGGTCCCAGTAGCCGCCAGAATTTACAGCGATATATGGTGGGGCCCAATGCCGTTCTAAGGATGGTAAGGCCTGAGCAGGTACAGGCATTAGTCAATTGGGTGGCCGACAGTGGATCCAGCACGTTCACATTATCTCCCACCCAGTCTTCTGCAGAAAGCGCACAGATGGCGCCTGAAAACCAACCCCATCAGTCTGTCACATCACCCCCATGCATACCAGGGAAACTGTCTCAGCCTCAAGTTATGCAGCAGTCTCTTATGCTGTTTGAAGACTCCGCTGGCAGGGTTTCCCAAGGGCATCCACCTAGCCCTTCCCCAGCGGTGAAAGACATAGAATGCACTGACGCACAACCACTTATGTTTCCTGATGATGAGGACATGGGAATACCACCTCAGCATGTCTCTGATGATGACGAAACACAGGTGCCAACTGCTGCGTCTTTCTGCAGTGTGCAGACTGAACAGGAGGTCAGGGATCAAGACTGGGTGGAAGACGATGCAGGGGACGATGAGGTCCTAGACCCCACATGGAATGAAGGTCGTGCCACTGACTTTCACAGTTCGGAGGAAGAGGCAGTGGTGAGACCGAGCCAACAGCGTAGCAAAAGAGGGAGCAGTGGGCAAAAGCAGAACACCCGCCGCCAAGAGACTCCGCCTGCTACTGACCGCCGCCATCTGGGACCGAGCACCCCAAAGGCAGCTTCAAGGAGTTCCCTGGCATGGCACTTCTTCAAACAATGTGCTGACGACAAGACCCGAGTGGTTTGCACGCTGTGCCATCAGAGCCTGAAGCGAGGCATTAACGTTCTGAACCTGAGCACAACCTGCATGACCAGGCACCTGCATGCAAAGCATGAACTGCAGTGGAGTAAACACCTTAAAACCAAGGAAGTCACTCAGGCTCCCCCTGCTACCTCTTCTGCTGCTGCCGCCTCGGCCTATTCTGCTGCTGCCGCCTCGGCCTCTTCCTCCGCCTCTGGAGGAACGTTGGCACCTGCCGCCCAGCAAACAGGGGATGTACCACCAACACCACCACCACCACCTCCGTCACCAAGCGTCTCAACCATGTCACACGCCAGCGTTCAGCTCTCCATCTCACAAACATTTGATAGAAAGCGTAAATTCCCACCTAGCCACCCTCGATCCCTGGCCCTGAATGCCAGCATTTCTAAACTACTGGCCTATGAAATGCTGTCATTTAGGCTGGTGGACACAGACAGCTTCAAACAGCTCATGTCGCTTGCTGTCCCACAGTATGTTGTTCCCAGCCGGCACTACTTCTCCAAGAGAGCCGTGCCTTCCCTGCACAACCAAGTATCCGATAAAATCAAGTGTGCACTGCGCAACGCCATCTGTAGCAAGGTCCACCTAACCACAGATACGTGGACCAGTAAGCACGGCCAGGGACGCTATATCTCCCTAACTGCACACTGGGTAAATGTAGTGGCAGCTGGGCCCCAGGCGGAGAGCTGTTTGGCGCACGTCCTTCCGCCGCCAAGGATCGCAGGGCAACATTCTTTGCCTCCTGTTGCCACCTCCTCCTTCTCGGCTTCCTCCTCCTCTTCTTCCACCTGCTCATCCAGTCAGCCACACACCTTCACCACCAACTTCAGCACAGCCCGGGGTAAACGTCAGCAGGCCATTCTGAAACTCATATGTTTGGGGGACAGGCCCCACACCGCACAGGAGTTGTGGCGGGGTATAGAACAACAGACCGACGAGTGGTTGCTGCCGGTGAGCCTCAAGCCCGGCCTGGTGGTGTGTGATAATGGGCGAAATCTCGTTGCAGCTCTGGGACTAGCCAATTTGACGCACATCCCTTGCTTGGCGCATGTGCTGAATTTGGTGGTGCAGAAGTTCATTCACAACTACCCCGACATGTCAGAGCTGCTGCATAAAGTGCGGGCCGTCTGTTCGCGCTTCCGGCGTTCACATCCTGCTGCTGCTCGCCTGTCTGCGCTACAGCGTAACTTCGGCCTTCCCGCTCACCGCCTCATATGCGACGTGCCCACCAGGTGGAACTCCACCTTGCACATGCTGGACAGACTGTGCGAGCAGCAGCAGGCCATAGTGGAGTTTCAGCTGCAGCACGCACGGGTCAGTCGCACTACAGAACAGCACCACTTCACCACCAATGACTGGGCCTCCATGCGAGACCTGTGTGCCCTGTTGCGCTGTTTCGAGTACTCCACCAACATGGCCAGTGGCGATGACACCGTTATCAGCGTTACAATACCACTTCTATGTCTCCTTGAGAAAACACTTAGGGCGATGATGGAACAGGAGGTGGCCCAGGAGGAGGAGGAGGAGGATGAGGAAGAGGGGTCATTTTTAGCACTTTCAGGCCAGTCTCTTCGAAGTGACTCAGAGGGAGGTTTTTTGCAACAGCAGAGGCCAGGTACAAATGTGGCCAGCCAGGGCCCACTACTGGAGGACGAGGAGGACGAGGATGAGGAGGAGGTGGAGGAGGATGAGGATGAAGCATGGTCACAGCGGGGTGGCACCCAACGCAGCTCGGGTCCATCACTGGTGCGTGGCTGGGGGGAAAGGCAGGACGATGACGATACGCCTCCCACAGAGGACAGCTTGTCCTTACCCCTGGGCAGCCTGGCACACATGAGCGACTACATGCTGCAGTGCCTGCGCAACGACAGCAGAGTTGCCCACATTTTAACCTGTGCGGACTACTGGGTTGCCACCCTGCTGGATCCACGCTACAAAGACAATGTGCCCACCTTACTTCCTGCACTGGAGCGTGATAGGAAGATGCGCGAGTACAAGCGCACGTTGGTAGACGCGCTACTGAGAGCATTCCCAAATGTCACAGGGGAACAAGTGGAAGCCCAAGGCCAAGGCAGAGGAGGAGCAAGAGGTCGCCAAGGCAGCTGTGTCACGGCCAGCTCCTCTGAGGGCAGGGTTAGCATGGCAGAGATGTGGAAAACTTTTGTCAACACGCCACAGCTAACTGCACCACCACCTGATACGCAACGTGTTAGCAGGAGGCAACATTTTACTAACATGGTGGAACAGTACGTGTGCACACCCCTCCACGTACTGACTGATGGTTCGGCCCCATTCAACTTCTGGGTCTCTAAATTGTCCACGTGGCCAGAGCTAGCCTTTTATGCCTTGGAGGTGCTGGCCTGCCCGGCAGCCAGCGTTTTGTCTGAACGTGTATTCAGCACGGCAGGGGGCGTCATTACAGACAAACGCAGCCGCCTGTCTACAGCCAATGTGGACAAGCTGACGTTCATAAAAATGAACCAGGCATGGATCCCACAGGACCTGTCCGTCCCTTGTCCAGATTAGACATTAACTACCTCCCCATAACCATATATTATTGGACTCCAGGGCACTTCCTCATTCAATCCTATTTTTATTTTCATTTTACCATTATATTGCGATGCTACCCAAAGTTGAATGAACCTCTCCTCTGCCTGTGTGCTAGGCCTAAATATATGCCAATGGACTGTTGCAGTGGTGGCTGACATGAAGCCTGATTCTCTGCTATGACATGCAGACTAATTCTCTGCTGACATGAAGCCAGATTGTCTGTTACGGGACCTCTCTCCTCTGCCTGGGTGCTGGGCCTAAATTTATGACAATGGACTGTTGCAGTGGTGGCTGACGTGAAGCCTGATTCTCTGCTATGACATGCAGACTGATTCTCTGCTGTCATGAAGCCAGATTGTCTGTTACGGGACCTTTCTCCTCTACCTGGGTTCTGGGCCTAAATTTATGAAAATTGACTCTTACAGTGGTGGGTGACGTGAAGCCTGATTCTCTGCTATGATATGAAGACTGATTCTCTGCTGACATGAAGCCAGATTGTCTGTTACGGGACCTTTCTCCTCTGCCTGGGTTCTGGGCCTAAATTTATGAAAATTGACTCTTACAGTGGTGGGTGACGTGAAGCCTGATTCTCTGCTATGATATGAAGACTGATTCTCTGCTGACATGAAGCCAGATTGTCTGTTACGGGACCTTTCTCCTCTGCCTGGGTTCTGGGCCTAAATTTATGAAAATTGACTCTTACAGTGGTGGGTGACGTGAAGCCTGATTCTCTGCTATGATATGAAGACTGATTCTCTGCTGACATGAAGCCAGATTGTCTGTTACGGGACCTTTCTCCTCTGCCTGGGTTCTGGGCCTAAATTTATGAAAATTGACTCTTACAGTGGTGGGTGACGTGAAGCCTGATTCTCTGCTATGATATGAAGACTGATTCTCTGCTGACATGAAGCCAGATTGTCTGTTACGGGACCTTTCTCCTCTGCCTGGGTTCTGGGCCTAAATTTATGAAAATTGACTCTTACAGTGGTGGGTGACGTGAAGCCTGATTCTCTGCTATGATATGAAGACTGATTCTCTGCTGACATGAAGCCAGATTGTCTGTTACGGGACCTTTCTCCTCTGCCTGGGTTCTGGGCCTAAATTTATGAAAATTGACTCTTACAGTGGTGGGTGACGTGAAGCCTGATTCTCTGCTATGATATGAAGACTGATTCTCTGCTGACATGAAGCCAGATTGTCTGTTACGGGACCTCTCTCCTCTGCCTGGGTGCTGGGCCTAAATATATGCCAATGGACTGTTGCAGTGGTGGCTGACGTGAAGCCTCATTCTCTGCTATGACATGCAGACTAATTCTCTGCTGACATGAAGACAGATTCTCTGTTACGGGACCTCTCTCCTCTGCCTGGGTGCCGGGGCCTAAATATCTGAGAATGGACTGTTCCAGTGGTGGCTGAAGTGAAGCCTCATTCTCTGCTATGACATGCAGACTAATTCTCTGCTGACATGAAGACAGATTCTCTGTTACGGGACCTCCCTCCTCTGCCTGGGTGCTGGGCCTAAATATATGCCAATGGACTGTTGCAGTGGTGGCTGACGTGAAGCCTCATTCTCTGCTATGACATGCAGACTAATTCTCTGCTGACATGAAGACAGATTCTCTGTTACGGGACCTCCCTCCTCTGCCTGGGTGCTGGGCCTAAATATATGCCAATGGACTGTTGCAGTGGTGGCTGACGTGAAGCCTCATTCTCTGCTATGACATGCAGACTGATTCTCTGCTGACATGAAGCCAGATTCTCTGTTACGGGACCTCTCTCCTCTGCCTGTGTGTGTGCTGGGCCTAAATATATGCCAATGGACTGTTGCAGTGGTGGCTGACGTGAAGCCTCATTCTCTGCTATGACATGCAGACTGATTCTCTGCTGACATGAAGCCAGATTCTCTGTTACGGGACCTCTCTCCTCTGCCTGTGTGTGTGCTGGGCCTAAATATATGCCAATGGACTGTTGCAGTGGTGGCTGACGTGAAGCCTCATTCTCTGCTATGACATGCAGACTAATTCTCTGCTGACATGAAGACAGATTCTCTGTTACGGGACCTCCCTCCTCTGCCTGGGTGCTGGGCCTAAATATATGCCAATGGACTGTTGCAGTGGTGGCTGACGTGAAGCCTCATTCTCTGCTATGACATGCAGACTGATTCTCTGCTGACATGAAGCCAGATTCTCTGTTACGGGACCTCTCTCCTCTGCCTGTGTGTGTGCTGGGCCTAAATATATGCCAATGGACTGTTGCAGTGGTGGCTGACGTGAAGCCTCATTCTCTGCTATGACATGCAGACTGATTCTCTGCTGACATGAAGCCAGATTCTCTGTTACGGGACCTCTCTCCTCTGCCTGTGTGTGTGCTGGGCCTAAATATATGCCAATGGACTGTTGCAGTGGTGGCTGACGTGAAGCCTCATTCTCTGCTATGACATGCAGACTAATTCTCTGCTGACATGAAGACAGATTCTCTGTTACGGGACCTCCCTCCTCTGCCTGGGTGCTGGGCCTAAATATATGCCAATGGACTGTTGCAGTGGTGGCTGACGTGAAGCCTCATTCTCTGCTATGACATGCAGACTAATTCTCTGCTGACATGAAGACAGATTCTCTGTTACGGGACCTCTCTCCTCTGCCTGGGTGCCGGGGCCTAAATATCTGAGAATGGACTGTTCCAGTGGTGGGTGACGGGAAGCCAGATTCTCTGCTATGGAACCTCTCTCCAATTGATTTTGGTTAATTTTTATTTATTTAATTTTTATTTTAATTCATTTCCCTATCCACATTTGTTTGCAGGGGATTTACCTACATGTTGCTGCCTTTTGCAGCCCTCTAGCTCTTTCCTGGGCTGTTTTACAGCCTTTTTAGTGCCGAAAAGTTCGGGTCCCCATTGACTTCAATGGGGTTCGGGTTCGGGACGAAGTTCGGATCGGGTTCGGATCCCGAACCCGAACATTTCCGGGATGTTCGGCCGAACTTCTCGAACCCGAACATCCAGGTGTTCGCTCAACTCTATTTGTGACTTCTTTGCTGTATGTTAGCAAGTGGTTTTTGACCTTATAAAATTACATTTACTTTTCTCAATGTAGGCAATGCTTTAGTAAGTGTCCATGGCAACAAGCGAACAACGAAGCTGATGAAGACAAAAAGGCTGAATGTTCTGTAATATATCAACAGTTTATTACAGTACATGAAACTTCTCCATTTTTAAGGTGCCAATACATATTAGATGAATGAATATCACCTGAACCTGCCAATTTTGATAGGAACGACCAAACACCTAATATGTATGAGTGTGTTCGGACTCTCCCTCAATGGCAGATATAAGTGATGGACATGTTGGATTTAACATGACAGATTGATTGTTCTCAAGAAAGATATGCTGCCACCAGAGGTGCCCGGCAGCAGCTTACTCCCCCTCCCTATTGAGTATATATGCACACTGAGTCAAGTTGAGCATTCAAGCATCTGGTGTATCAGTGGGCATATTTGTGTCTATCGTATGCCACCTAGATGCATCACCTTTGATGCATTCTTGTAGCATGTGTCATACGTCACTTAATTATAAAAACTGATCTAATACAGATGTGGAATAAAAGGAAGGAAAAGCATACTAGAAACAAAATTTATATAAATGCCCAAGATGATTTCCTTTTAGCATTGCTTATTCATTGGCATTCTCTGAACTGAACTAACCACTGCAGATTACATTAAGGCCTCTTGCACACAAATGTATTTTCTTTCCCTGTCTATTCTGATTTTTTTGCAGACCGTATGCGAAACCATTCATTTTAATGGGTCCACAAAAAAAACTGAAGTTACTCCGTGTGCATTCCGTTTACATATGTCTGTATTTCCGTTCCGCAAAAAAATAGAACATGTCCTATTATTGTCCGCATCACAGACAAGGATAGTACTGTTCAATTAGGGGCCAGCTGTTCCGTTCCGCAAAATATGGAATGCACACGGATGTGTATTTTTTGTGGATCCGTTTTTTGCAGACCGCAAAATACATACTGTCGTGAGCAAGAGGCCTAACCTTTTACCGCAATCTCATACTGCTATTTATCCAAGAAGAAGCACTGCAGAGCGAAACTCCTGAATGTAATGTGGAGGGAGCCTAATCTACTGTAGATGTCAGAATTAGATAATATATAAACCGAACCCTCTATCATTTGTGGAGCTTTTAGAGAATGACTTTTAAGCTGCTCTTATGAATTTCAACGGACAGTGAAAATACAACATTGACAAAAATTATGTTGTGGGTATGAATTTGTTATGTTACTGGTATTATGCTTCATTGCTGGTCATATGGACTACAATGCCAGGCAACTTGCATGGTTTACAATTTATGCATATAGCGTGGAGAAATGGAACTTAAAGGGGTTGTCCAGTTTCGGATATTGATGACCTATCCTCATCATAGGTCATCAATATCAGTTCAGTGGGGTCCAACTCCCTGCACCCCCGCCAGCTTGCTCTTGACATTACAGCAGCGAGCAGTGGAATTACCGCTCCTCTGTCCCATTCACTTGAATGGGAAGGAGCAGTTGAAGTTACACTCCATCCCTTTCAAGTGACATTGCAGCAGTGAGCAAGTAAACACTGAAGAGAATAAAGTGCTTGAATGAGCGCCACAGTCTCTACAAACAACTGATAGGCTAGGGTGGTTGGAGTCAGATCCCTGCCGATCTGATACTGATGACCTATCCTAAGGAAAGGTGACAGGTCATCAATATGCGAAATTGGACAATAGTCAATATTTTCGGTCAACTCTACTCTTTGTCTTAAGTGATCTCACAGGGATTAGATTGGCTATGTGTGTAGTTCACAGTAATTGCCTTTCTAGCAGAACTAAGCAATTTACTGGAAAATCCAAGTGTGAACTGCCTCCCTTCTTCTCCTTCTCTGCCTACGCTCTATATGGTTTACTATGCAATCTCATCCTTCAGTGAGCAGGCAGCGTTTTCAATAAAGATGGATTTGAGCATCAAGAATCCTTTAAGGAACACACAGGGGGACCAGGAGAAATGTCTAAACAAAGATAGAAGCATTTTTTCTCTGATAAGATATATTACAGAGTTTCTTATATTCATCTGTACTATAAATTTATGAAAAAATAAAAAATAAATCAGCTACTCTTTAAAAAGCTAGATGTCAGTGTTTACCAGTTGTGTAGTGTTTACCTGCACAGAACAACCTCTCTGCTATTCCAACTTATACGTCTCCACCCCCTAGCCCTTTTTACCTGACTTGCACACATTTATTGATGCTCAAAACAGTGCTACTCTAAATTACTGTAAAAAAAAAAAAAAAAAAAAAAAAAAAAAAAAGAAACCTTGTATATGCAAATTCTGAGTTCTAAGTATGTGACTTTAGCTAAATATCTTTGGTATTCTGTCTTTTAGCAGATTTTTTTTATTGTTCAGAAGACTTTAAAATGTGAATTATATGAAATTTGATTTATAAAAAAAGAATTTGTGTGGGTGGATCAAGAACAGAAGAAGCATTTAAGCCTTTCTGTAAACAGCACAGACAACACAGGCCAAAAAGCTGAAAAGAATATGAGATCAATGTGAGCTGCAGATGTTCACCTTTCTTGACTCTTTTCATTTGCTTTTACCTTTTATTTATTGCTTTTAATGTATCCTAAATATAAAATTCTTTAACGTGACACATATTGCTAAAGCACTTTCTTTTTTTTTAGCTTTCTTTGGTCTATAGTTGCCTAACTTTGGTTGGGTAATATGTGGGCCTCTTCACCAGACAGCCAAATTTTGCACAGTATGCTTCTTTTATGATGCATTGTTACACCATAGACATACAAAAATTACAATGCAATAAAATAGATCAAGAATTGATATAATAATTCCTTCATAAGTAGGGTTTTGCCTAAAATATTAGCAATAACATTAAACAGTTTACATGGAAATCTAGGAACTCTCAGTTAAACTGCATGTTTGATGTAAGACAGTAGTTATGAGTAGTGTTTAGCAAATCGAAGTGAAACAAATAGATTTTGATCTGAATCTTCAGAAAAATTTCACTTCATAGTAACGCCATAGTAAAATGGCGGCTAAAAGTGTCAAAAATTTAAAGTAAGATGCCCGAGTATGCGATATGACCCATAATGCCGTGCAGCCAGCCAATCAGCAGATGAATCCCCTGGGATGTCACAGCCCTTTAGAAAGCCTAATCCCGCCCGGTCTCCGTCACTTTACTGTGAACTGAGCATAGGGAGAGATGTAGCAACTGCTAGGGACAATGTTTTAGCAATCTTTTAATTGTAGAATATTGGGGGCCAATGCAGGGCCAGAATAAGGAGACTTCCGGCCCATCCCCTTTCCCGCCGACGCCGCACCCACAATTTTAGAACTGGTGTGAGCAAGGAGAAGCCACAGATAGTTGCGCTGCCATCTGTGCCTGAAATGCACCTAATTTAGTTGTATTTAAGTATAATAAATGACCCCCATGGAGTGTCACCATAAAGTGGCCTGGAAATCTGTGGCACTAATGTAGTGGTAGAGCCTGACGCCTCAACTGCTGCAACTTTCAGCAGCCTGCACGCCTTCTCCAGCAGTCAGGGCTCATCAACTTCAGCAGAAGGAAGCTGTCATTCCTTCCCTTCATCTATTGCTCCTGATGCTCCTCCTCGTCACGTGTTTTACCAGCAATTAATCACCAAGGTGATTGCAAGGAGACAGGGGAAGGGGAAGAACATTCTGTCTGCACTGCATCAGTGACAGCAGAACCATGTGCCCTGTACAGAGCACATCTTCAATCTGGTTGTCACCCGGTTCCTGAAGTATTCCACCTAGCTGCAAGATGTCTTGAAATTGTCAGGGAAACTGTGCATGCACTCTTACCATAAAAACATGCTTTACTCGAGCTGCAAAGGCAGAATGGTTCTGTTCTACATTATCTTAAATGCAACATTTCAACACATTGGAACTCCATGCTCCACATGTTGGACCGACTGTATGAGCAGAGGATACCCAGAAACAATTTCTTGATGATGCAGATGGACGGGACTACTCAATGGTGTAACTTTGACATTACTTGTAGAGGACAGAGTTCTGGTCAGGCGCAAAATCACTGGGCGCAAAATCACTGGTGGAGAAGGTTTTAATGATTAATTCTTCTTTATTTGAAGGTAGCGTATATACATAAAACAGCGCGTTTCGGGGATCTAGAGGTCCCCTTCATCAGGTTATGGGTAATAATGTAAACAGAGAGTAGACAGATATACAGTGCTGCCCATAATTATTCATACCACTGGCAAATTTTGACTTAAAGTTACTTTTATTCAACCAGCAAGTAATTTTTTGGACGGGAAATGATATAGGTGTCTCCCAAAAGATAATAAGAAGATGCACAAGAGGCATTATTGTGGGGGGGGGGGGAATAAACATTTCTCAGCTTTTATTTACATTTGAGCTAAAAGTGTCCAGTCCAAAATTATTCATACCCTTCTCAATAATCAATAGAAAAGCCTTTATTGGCTATTACAGCAATCAAACGCTTCCTATAATTGCAGACCAGCTTTTTGCATGTCTCCACAGGTATTTTTGCCCATTCATCTTTAGCAATGAGCTCCAAATCTTTTTCACCTCTCTAACTATCCTCCTGGCCAGCACAGGTGTCAATTTTGGCTTCCGACCGCGTCCTCTGAGATTATTTTTTGCTCAAATGTAAATAAAAGCTGAGAATTGTTTTTTTTTTTCCACAATAATGCCTCTTGTACATCGTCTTATTATCTTTTGGGAGACACCTATGTCATTTCCCATCAAAAAATTACTTGCTGGTTGAATAAAAGTAACTTTAAATCAAAATTTGCCAGTGGTATGAATAATTATGGGCAGCACTGTATATATACATTTATAAAAACAAAACAAAAACAGAGTACCTGTGGGCAGCCCCCAATGGGAGAGGCTATCGCCAGGTGTGATAATAAATACATATTATAAAAACTTTATTAAAATGTCAATTGGAACGCATAATAAGGCAGAGAGTATGTCCAGAAATTAGTTCTGAAAAACGATTCTTTCAAATGTTAAAAAATGTAGGGGAAGATGATCATCTGTCTATACTGAGAAGGAGGGTCACATGACCACTTCTCCCTGGTCAGATGGTCGCCTTTTGGGTAGGGGAGTGCTTGCGGTATAATGAACTGCTATAGGAGCGCTGGCGCATGCGCCCAGCTGTCCTACAGTGCTACGAAAACTGTATTAGTCTGCCGCAGCGCTCTAGAGAGACGTGGATGTCATGTGATCGCAATTCTTGTGGTTGCTTGATCAGTTACCATGGAGATGAGGACGCTTTTGCATGGGATATAACGCACTTACAGAGAAGTGTGATGTACTAGCGTGACTACTGATGGGGGCATATAAGGGGTATGGTTAAAAGAAGTGTGACAAAATGGATTCTAATTAAAAAAGACATACGTGTGGAGATACATATTCATAGGACTCAGATAATAGATGGATGATAAAAATAAAAATTTACAGATTAAAAATTACCCAAAAATTGTACCACATCTATTTTGTTAGGAGTGAATTAACTCCAATTGTTTGCAAAGCAATTGTTCTTCTATAAAAATAAAAATTTACAGATAATTCCACATATACAGGAAAAAAAGGGTTATTACTTGTAAAATGTACATATAAAATGATGAATAAATATATAAATATATAAAAAGGGTATTGATAAAATAAAATCAACATGGTAAATCAGCACTCCTTTTCTGAGGGAAATTGCCCAATATATAAGGGTTTATATATATATATATATATATATATATATATATATATATATATATATATAAAATAAATGATATACATAAATAAATCATATATATATAAAAAAATATATATATATAATATATCAAATACAAGAGTGTATATATACACATAAAGGATTAGTAATTATCATAAACCATATAAAAAAGGGGGATATAAATACAATAGTACAGGATATGATCATAATTCTGAAAACGTCTACTGCGGAAGATTATTAGACCAAAAAGAGTAGGAGATGTGCCAATGCATACATATGTGGGGAGGGGGCACAGTCCTTCTGTGTCCACCGATGTGTGCGTATGTCTACACTCATATATGTTCGCCTTTATAGGTTTATCCCAAAAGCTTCGTTGAGACCATAAGGGTTTAAACTATTCAGTTTAAAAATCCAGTACATCTCTCTGCATCTGATGTACTGGATATCTTTATGTAAATGGACTGGGATTTGTTCAATTGATGTTACAATGAATCCAACTGGACTCCCCATATGGTGTTCTGCCACGTGTCTACACACGCTGTGTTACATATACTTTTTCTTTATGTTTGATCAATGCTTGTTGAATCTATTCCGCAATGTTTGAATCGTGTGGCCGACATATTGTAAATGGCACGGACATTCCAAGAGGTACATGACATGAGTGGAGTCACAGTTTAGATTGCTCAAAATGCAAAAGGACTCTCCAATAACTCGACTGTGGAAGGTGGTTATTTAGCATATAATTGAACAGCATAAACATCTTTTGTGACTTCATCTCGAGCTGCCTTTAGGGGCAATGGTATCATGGTTGTCAGTATGGTGTTTAGCTAGGTTTAGTTTACTGGGTGCAAGAATGTTTTTTTAAGGTACATGCTCTTCTCTTTTCAGACTATACCAACATTGGTATATTCTGAAAAGAGAACCCATCCTCAGTCAGATTATTCCTGAGTTTCCCCAACTGACATATAGAAAAGCACGTACCTCCACTCATGTCATATACCTCTTGGAATGTCCGTGCCATTTACAATATGTCGGCCGCGCGATTCAAACATTGCGGAACAGATTCAACAAGCATCGATCAGACATAAAGAAAAAGTATCTGTAACACAGCGTGTCTAGACACGGGGCAGAACACCATAAGGGGAGTCCAGTTGGAGTCATTGTAACATCAATTGAACAGATCCCAGTCCATTTACATAAAGATATCCAGTACATCAGATGCAGAGAGATGTACTGGATTTTTAAACTGAATAGTTTAAACCCTTATGGTCTCAGCAAAGCTTTTGAGATAAACCTATAAAGGCGAATATATATAAGTGTAGACATACGCACACATTGGTGGACACAGAAGGACTGTGCCCCCTCCCCACATATACAGTCCCTGACAAAAGTATTGTCGCTTGTGTACAAATTGACCTGAAGTGCCACTAAAATATATTTCTAATCAAGATTTTGTTACAAGAAATTGGTCACTTTAATCCCAACAGCTTTTGCAATAATGTTTCAGTGCAAAACGAAACTGACAAAAAGTATTCTAATATTCACATCTTGGTAAAGCCCATTGAGTCAATTTTTGCCAAGACATAAATGTTGTCGCCTTGTCATATGAGCTTCACCTGTGACTAATAATGGATCAATTAGGTTTCAGGTGTGTATAAAAAGAACCCCAGTACACTAGACCTTCACATCAACTGCAACTAGACCTCTGCAAACATGCCTAAGATTCACCCGGAGACTAAAGTGTTGATTATCAAGAGGCTGAAGACCAGATCCACTGCTGATGCGCCAGACACCTTCAATGTGTCTCAGCGTCAAGTTCAGAGGATAAAAAAAAAAGATTTGAAGAGACTGGAGACGTTTTGGACAAGGCCAGGTCAGGCCGACCCCGCAAGACAACTGCTCGAGAGGACCGTTTGTTGGCTTGAAAATCCAAGGCCAGCCCATTTTCCACTGCAGCAGAGCTCCACGAGACCTGGTCACCTGAAGTCCCTGTGTCAACCAGAACAGTTTGTTGTCCATGGTCAAATCAGTGCCCATAAGCCAGCACTAAACAAAAGACAATTGAAAAACTGTGTGGCATTTGCCAAGGGCCACAGCCTGCTAAAAGGATGGACGCTGGAAAAGTGGCAGAAGGTGGATTTTTCAGATGAATCTTCTGTTGAATTACACCACAGTCGCCGCAAATATTGCAGGAGTACCACCTATTAAATCATCTAAAGGATGAGATTATGTGAGCCAAAGAGTTATAACACAACCAATTGAAACAAAAGACACACATGTACAATTATAATACAAATATTTAATTAAATAATAAATATAACAATAGACCATAGACAATGATAAAATGAGTAGCAGCAGTGCAGACAAGCGCTGCGATAAGCAGCTCAGCCGCCTGACTCTGGGTAAATGAATCCAAAAATCCAAAAGAGGAATAGGGAAACAGTGTTTGCTGCACTGAGCAGGCAATATAAACCCTACCCCCAATATACGTACAAGCCTCCAACCCCCATAGATAAACATACACTAACTGCAAAATAGGAGCCAGAAAAAAGGGTGAAATAACAGCACCTATAGCTAGCCCATAAGCAGTATGCAGGGACAACAATAGTAGTAATAAACGTTGAATAAGAAAAAAATATACTATAACATATTACCTAGATTTGATAGGAGGCACAGATGGAACAAACCCAGGTCTGGCAGAGAGCGCACCCCGACACACGTTTCGCTCCTCCGCTTTTTCAGGGGCGTATATTGCAGGAGACGTACTGGAACCCGCATGGAGCTGAGATTTACCCAGAAAACAGTAAAGTTTGGTGGAGGCAAAATCATGGTCTGTGGTTACATCCAGTATGGGGGTGTGCAAGGGCTCTGCAGGGTGGAAGGCAACATCAATAGTCTAAAATACCAAGAAATCTTAGCTACCTCTTATATTCCCAACCATAAAAAAGGCCAAATTCTGCAGCAGGATGGTGCTCCATCACGTACTTCCATCTCCACATCAAAGTTCCTTAAGGCAAAGAAGATCAAGATGCTCCAGGATTGGCCAGCTCAGTTACCAGACATGAACTTCATTGAGCATATGTGGTGTAGGATGAAAGAGGAAGCATGGAAGACGAAACCAAAGAATATTGATGAACTCTGGGAGGCATGCAAGACTGTTTTCTTTGCTATTCCTGATGACTTTATCAATGAATTGTATGAATCCTTGCCAAACCGCATGGATGCTGTCCTTCAAGCTCATGGAAGTCATACAAGATATTAAATTTGGATCTCACAGCACCACTACTTAATTTGATTTCCTATTTTTGGATTTGCAGTAAAGTTGTTCAATTTCTGTATAGGCGACAAAACTTTTGTTTTGCCAAAATTTGACCTTTCTGTCTTGATTAAATGATAAATCTTTTTTCAGTGAAACTAATTTATTTCAGTGCATTAAACATCATTTGGGAGGGCTTTAGCTTTTCATATGAGCTATTTATAACACCAATTGATTAATTAAGAGTCAGGTTAATAGCAGAAGTTTCTACAAAATAGAGAAGCGACAAGACTTTTGTCAGGGACGGTACATGTATTGACACATCTCCCACTCTTTTTGGTCTAATAATCTTCCGCAGTAGACGTTTTCAGAATTATGATCATATCCTATATTGTATTTATGACCCCCTTTTTTATATAGTTTACGATAATTACTAATGCTTCATGTGTATATAATTTTATATATATCGTTTTTTTAATATATGTTATTTATTTATTTATTTATATAATTTATTTTATATATATAATCCCTTATATATTGGGCAATTTCCCTCAGAAAAGGAGTGTTAAATAACCATGTTAATTTTATATTACTAATACCCTTTTTATATATTTATATATTTATTCATCATTTTATATGTACATTTTACATATTATAACCCTGGAATCTCCATCCATCTATTATCTGAGTCCTGTGAATATGTATCTCCACACGTATGTCATTTTTAATTAGAATACATTTTGTCACACTTCTTTTAACCTTACCCCTTATATGCCCCCATCAGTAGCCACGCTAGTACATCGCACTTCTCTGTAAGTGCATTATATCCCATGCAAAGGCGTTCTCATCTCCATGGTCACTGATCATGTGACTGCAATAATTGCGATCACATGACATCCCTGTCTCTCTGGAGCACTGAGGCAGACTAATACAGTTTTTGTAGCACTGTAGGACAGCTGGGCGCATGCTTATAGCAGGATCCTATAGCAGCATATAGCAGTTCATTATACTGCAAGCCTGCCCCTACCCACAAGGCGACCATCTGACCAGGGAGAAGCGGTCATATGACCCTCCTTCTCCATATAGCCAGATGATCATCTTCCCCCACATTTTTCTAAACCAGCAGGTGGTGGCATATTTGGACTACAGCCTGTCACCCCAGATCCAAGATCCCCTAGACTACTGATCAGTCAAATTTGAATTGTGGTCAAAACTGTCCGTGTTTGCCTTGGGCAAGTTTTCCTGCCCAGCCAGTAGTGTGACATCAGAGCGAGTGTTTATTAGTGCAGCAGGTGGCATAGTTACCCAAAAGAAAACTTGCCTTTCAACACAAAATGTTAAGAGACTAACATTTATAACGATGAATCAGGTCTGGGTCATCCAGTATTTCCACACCGGTGCCTGATACAACAGACTAGATTACTCTGGCAGTAATGATCTGACTGTAGTGTGCTGCCACACCAGAACATTGTGATAAATGGCCTGTTACTTCTGCCCATGTCCTGCTGCTACTGTTCTGATGCTGTCACTTCTCTGATGACACATGTCTGCTGCCTTTACTGCCATCTGCCCTTACTGTGATCTGCCACAATCTTGTGCTAGTTGCTGCCACTAGTGTTGCCCCCCTACACACACACACACGCTGTATCGGGGCCACTATTTGAACTCTTTATGCTGTTGTCACCCTGACCATTCTGTTACAAGGCCACTATTGTGACCTTCATGCTGTTGCCACCCTCACCAGTCTGTTACAGGGCCACTAGTGTCCCTAGTTGGCCGTGTTGACTTCATCATTTATTTTTCTGTTCTTCTGATCCGACAACAGAACAAAAAAAAAAAAACGGGTCATGTCGTTTGAGCGTCCAGAATGATACGGTCAGAATTTTGCATCAGTATTTGATCATGATTTGGAAGCCAAAAGCAGGAGTGGTCCCAAAACACAGGAGATATGCAAATAATATATATTTTTCACCCACTCTTGTTTTTGCCTTACCAATACTGATCAAATACTGATGTGAAAAACTGACCAAATACTGATTGGCAGGAATCATCCTGTTATGTCTGTTTAGTTCAGACTGTCTTGCCCTTAAGTTTTCCCTCAGTTAAGATGGCTGATTGTGTCTCAGCTGGGTGCCATCTTACTTCCTGTTTGATATATAATCCTCTCAAGCCTGTTACACATTGCTTGAGTATTGTGTTTTAGCTCCTGCGTGTGCAGTCCTCTCGTCTGGAGCTTTCTCTCTGGTTTGTTACTCCTCCTTGCGGTTTAGCTTGCAACTCCTGGACACCTGCGGACCACTCACTGGTTTTCCTCCTGACTTCTCGTCTGGATCCCTGCCTCATCTGCATTCCTGCTACCTCCTGTTCAAGACTCCTGTGCAGTATTCCACTAGTATCGTGACACTGACAGTGTGATAGACACCATTAAGATCCTGTATGCAGGACTTTTTTTTCCATCTGAATAAGGCCGAATAAAGCTGAGCATGAGGCCTCTGTCATATGGTATGTATTTGCATGGTGATTTGATCATGAATTAGAAGCTAAAATCAGGAGTGGGTCCAAAACATAGAAGACATGATATTTCCATCCTATGTGATCTATGTTTTCCTGTTTTTGCCTTACCAATACTGATCAAATGCTGACCAAATACTGAGGGTGTGAAGGTGGATGCTGAAACTACAGGATCAGCTTTTTTTGGGCTGTTCTTTTGATGGATCAGAAAAAGGGAAAAATAAACAGTGATGTGAACACAGCCTTACTGCTGACATTAGTGTTGAGCGAAGCAAGCTTTCGATCATAGATCCGAAGTAGATTTGTTCAAAAGTTTGTTTGAATGCTGTACGGAGACACATCTCCGTACATCATTCACATGTAGGGGCTTCGTGTAGGTGAAATCCGTTATGTACAAAATCTTGCAAGACTTTGTTAAATAACTTCGGACTTTGATTATTCGACTTGAAAACCATTTTAAAATTGTGATTCAAAGTCGGCTTCGTTACCCAGGTACCAGACGGTACTGAAGCCAACTTCGGGTCCCAGCCGACTTCGGACATAATACTAGCTGACGCCCTCCACAATGCCATGGGGCCACTCCTTAAATTTTTGTCCACTGCATGTTTAAGTACACAATGATAAATTAGTCCTGATGCTAACATGCACCTGTAAGGCAGAGTTCACACTTCTGTTATTTGGTCAGTTATTTCTATCACTTATTGTGAGGCAAATTCAGGAGCCAAGTCTACTCTCAGATTAGGTATAATTAATAGATCTGCACCTGTTCTGTGGGTTTGGCCCGCACCTGCTATGAGCTGACAATTACTGACTAGTGATGAGCGGGAGGTGACATATTCGATTTCACGATATTTTGCGAATATTCGATTGAATATTCGTCTTATATTTGTCAAAATCGAATATTCGTAATTTTTCTATTTATCGTGAATAATATACGATTTAATTATTCGCGTATTGCGATTTTTCTTTTGACAGTATAAGGCAACGTTCCTATGACATTGACTATGGCTAGGCTAATATGTGTATTTTACGAATATTCATATTATTGCTCTAACTTCGTCTTTTAGAATATTACGAATATTCTAAAAGACGAAGTTAGAGCAATATTAAGAATATTCGTAAAATACACATCTAGACTGTAATTTAGCTAATATAGTGCTATAATCTTTTTTTTTTTGTCTAATTTTTTTTGCCTCTTCTGAACTTCAGTTTTGGAAAATATATACACTATTAAAAAAATTACTATAGCACTATATTAGCTAAATTGCAGTCTATATGTGTATTTTACGAATTTTCGTAATATTGCTCTAACTTCGTCTTTTAGAATATTACGAATATTCGTAAAATACACATATAGACTGTAATTTATATGTACTGTTATTCCACTTTGGCATACTGCTCCCCGACAAGCGTCCCCGTAACCATGGGAATGCCTGTGCGTTAGAATATACCATCGGATCTGAGCTTTCACGATCTCAGGGAAAACTCAGATCCGATGGTATTTTCTAACCCACAGGCGTTCCTATGGTGACGGGGACGCTTGTCGGGGAGGAGTATGCAAACAACTGTACAGATAGGAAGAAAATAATGCAAAAATTTGAAATAATGAATATATTCACTATATTGCTATGTATTTGTTTTTTAGAATATTGGTCATTTTATTTTCCATATGAAAACATGATTCCCCCCTGCTTAAGTTGCTTGTGGGCCAATGGCTTATTGACCCACAAGCAAGAAGCAGGCAGAAATCAAATTTTCAGATGAAAAAAAAAAAAACGAATATTCGATATATTCTAAATATTCGCGAAATCTCGAAGTTACGATATTCGAGAAAAAATATTTGCAATTCAATTATTCACGCTCAACACTATTACTGACCAAAAAAGTGAAGTATGAACTAAATCTAATAGTGATACACAGTTATGTATATATCTAACAGAAGGGATTCAAACACATGTGTTTGCACTGCCATAACATGAATTAAAATAGCCTTTTTTTCTCCACTACTTTATTGTAGGGTTTAGCTAGGAATGTTGGTGGTCTGCAAAATTGTGTGCACAGCCATATATGTGACCTACCTGTCATTCAAACTCACAATAACTGTTTTACTACCAGAAAGGACTAGCTATGCATATTGCTACACTGCATAGTAATGTACACCAGGATACATTCTCCTTAAAGTTTAGTCCTGATTTAACATGCTTTATGATTAATTAATTTGGATTGATGTAAATGGGGATGCTATAGTTGTAATTGCACTGGCCGTCACTGTGACGGCAAACAAGTAAACAGAGAAGAGAAGGCAGTGCTCATACGAGCCCTACTTTCTCTTCAAACAGCTGATTGGTGGGGGTGTCGGGATAGGTCATCAGATAGAAAAAAGCAGACAGGCCCTTTCCTAAGGGAGAGGAGCTGATCTGTCTGCTGGTTCACCGAACTTCAGCTTGATGCCTGCCCTGACCTTGGCCTTGTTTTATGGATTTTCACACCCATTTGCCTTGGTGCTTCACACTAGAGTCTCTGACCCACATGGGTCAGCAGCCAACTACACTGGGACTATTCCAAGAGTTGTGGTTTGATGACTCCCCTGCAGTGAAGGCCAGATCCCTGAATAGGGAAAAGTGTGTGTTTTTGATTTACAGGTCCTTTTCAAAAAATTAGCATATTGTGATAAAGTTCATTATTTTCTGTAATGTACTGATAAACATTAGACTTTCATATATTTTAGATTCATTACACACCAACTGAAGTAGTTCAAGCCTTTTATTGTTTTAATATTGATGATTTTGGCCACAGCTCATGAAAACCCAAATTTCCTATCTCAAAAAATTAGCATATTTCATCCGACCAATAAAAGAAAAGTGTTTTTAATACAAAAATAGTCAACCTTCAAATAATTATGTTCAGTTCTGCACTCAATACTTGGTCGGGAATCCTTTTGCAGAAATGACGGCTTCAATGCGGCGTGGCATGGAGGCAATCAGCCTGTGGCACTGCTGAGGTGTTATGGAGGCCCAGGATGCTTCGATAGCGGCCTTAAGCTCATCCAGAGTGTTGGGTCTTGCGTCTCTCAACTTTCTCTTCCCAATATCCCACAGATTCTCTATGGGGTTCAGGTCAGGAGAGTTGGCAGGCCAATTGAGCCCAGTAATACCATGGTCAGTAAACCATTTACCAGTGGTGTTGGCGCTGTGAGCAGGTGCCAGGTCGTGCTGAAAAATGAAATCTTCATCTCCATAAAGCTTTTCAGCAGATGGAAGCATGAAGTGCTCCAAAATCTCCTGATAGCGGCTGCATTGACCCTGCCCTTGATAAAACACAGTGGACCAACACCAGCAGCTGGCACCCCAGACCATCACTGACTGTGGGTACTTGACACTGGACTTCAGGCATTTTGGCATTTCCCTCTCCCCAGTCTTCCTCCAGACTCTGGCACCTTGATTTCCGAATGACATGCAACAGTCCAGTGCTGCTTCTCTGTAGCCCAGGTCAGGCGCTTCTGCCGCTGTTTCTGGTTCAAAAGTGACTTGACCTGGGGAATGCGGCACCTGTAGCCCATTTCCTGCACACGCCTGTACACGGTGGCTCTGGATGTTTCTACTCCAGACTCAGTCCACTGCTTCCGCAGGTCCCCCAAGGTCTGGAATCGGTCCTTCTCCACAATCTTCCTCAGGGTCCGGTCACCTCTTCTCGTTGTGCAGCGTTTTCTGCCACACTTTTTCCTTCCCACAGACTTCCCACTGAGGTGCCTTGATACAGCACTCTGGGAACAGCCTATTTGTTCAGAAATTTCTTTCTGTGTCTTACCCTCTTGCTTGAGGGTGTCAATGATGGCCTTCTGGACAGCAGTCAGGTCGGCAGTCTTACCCATGATTGCGGTTTTGAGTAATGAACCAGGCTGGGAGTTTTTTAAAGCCTCAGGAATCTTTTGCAGGTGTTTAGAGTTAATTAGTTGATTCAGATGATTAGGTTAATAGCTTGTTTAGAGAACCTTTTCATGATATGCTAATTTTTTGAGATAGGAATTTTGGGTTTTCATGAGCTGTATGCCAAAATCATCAATATTAAAACAATAAAAGGCTTGAACTACTTCAGTTGGTGTGTAATGAATCTAAAATATATGAAAGTCTAATGTTTATCAGTACATTACAGAAAATAATGAACTTTATCCCAATATGCTAATTTTTTGAGAAGGACCTGTATATCTTGCAACACCTGCTCTCTGACAATTTTTTTTAAATCTTGGAAAACCACTATAAAGGGATTATTGGGGGAAATCAAACGTTATCCTCTTGTTACACAAATATAATTGAATAAAACTGTTACATAGTAACATAGTTTATAAGGCTGAAAAAAATACATCTGTCCATCTAGTTCAGCCTGTTATCCTGCAAGTTGATCCAGAGGAATGCAAAAAAAAAAACTCTGTGAGGTACAAGCAAATTTTCCCTACTTAAGGGGGAAAAAATTCCTTCCCAACGCCAATTGGGCAATCAGAATAACTCCCTGGATCAACGACTCCTCTCTAGTAGCTATAGCCTGTAATATTATTACATTCCAGAAATTCATTCAAGCCCCTCTTTAATTATTTTATTGTACTCACCATCACCACCTCCTCAGGCAGAGAGTTCCATAGTCTCACTGCTCTTACCATAAAGAATCTTCTTCTATGTTTGTGTACAAACCTTCTTTCCTCCAGACGCAGAGGATGTCCCCTTGTCACAGTCACAGTCCTGGGGATAAATAGATGATGAGAGAGATCTCTGTACTGACCCTTGATATATTTATACATAGTTATTAGATCTCCCCTGAGTGTTATTTTTTTTTAAGGTAAATAACCCTAATTTTGATAATCTTTCTGGGTACTGTAGTCCACCCATTCCAGTTATTACTTTAGTTGCCTTCCTCTGAACCCTCTCCACCTCTGCTATATCTGCCTTGTTCACAGGAGTCCAGAACTGTACACAGTACTCCATGTGTGGTCTGACTAGTGATTTGTAAAGTGGCAGGAATATTTTCTCATCACGGACATCTAAGCTCCTTATGATACAACCCATTATCTTATTGGCATTGGCAGCAGCTGCCTGACATTGGTTTCTACAGCTTAGTGTGCTGTTCACTAAAACTCCCAGGTCCTTTTCCATGTCAGTGTTACCCAGTGTTTTACCATTTAGTATGTACTGGTGACTTGCATTATTCCTTCCCAAGTGCATAACCTTACAATTGTCAGTGTTAAAAATACTTGTATTTTTAACCTGTTCCGGACATAGGGTGTACTGGTACATCCTATGTACTTCCGATTACCGCCGCTCGGCCTTTGCCCCTCTAATTTAACACTATGTCCTCTTGTTTTTCTTCTTTTAAATATTCTCTCCTCTTTTACCTTGTTGATTCCCTTTATGTATTTAAAAGTTTCTATCATATCCAATCTGTCTCGTCTTTCTTCCAAGCTATACATGTTAAGGTCCTTTAATCTTTCTTGGTAAGTTTTATCCTGCAATCCATGTACTAGTTTAGTAGCTCTTCTCTGAACTCTCTCCAAAGTATCAATATCCTTCTGGAGATATGGTCTCCAGTACTGAGCACAATACTCCAAATGAGGTCTCACTAGTGCTCTGTAGATCGGCATGAGCACCTCCCTCTTTCTACTGGTAATGCCTCTCCCTATACACCCAAGCATTCTGCTAGCATTTCCTGCTGCTCTATGACATTGTCTGCCTATCTTTAAGTCTTCTGAAATAATGACCCCTAAATCCCTTTCCTCAGATACTGAGGTTAGGACTGTATCACTGATTTTATATTCTGCTATTGGGTTTTTACGCCCTAGGTGCATTATCTTGCACTTATCAACATTACATTTTAGTTGCCAGATTTTTGACCATTCCTCTAGTTTTCCTAAATCCTTTTCCATTTGGTGTATCCCTCCAGGAACATCAACCCTGTTACAAATCTTTGTGTCATCAGCAAAAAGACACACTTTACCATCGAGGCCTTCTATAAAGATATTAAACAATATGGGTCCCAAAACAGATCCCTGAGGTACCCCACTGGTAACAAGACCATGGTGTGAATATACTCCATTGACTACAACCCTCTGTTGTCTGTCCCTCAGCCACTGCCTAATCCATTCAACAATATGGGAGTCCAAGCCCAAAGACTGCAATTTATTGATAAGCCTTCTATGTGGGACAGTATCAAAAGCCTTACTAAAGTCTTGATAATCAATGTCTACTGCACCTCCGCCATCTATTATTTTAGTCACCCAATCAAAAAAATCAATAAGATTAGTTTGACATGATCTCCCTGAAGTAAACCCATGCTGTTTTTCATCTTTCGATCCATGGGATTTTAGGTGTTCCACAATCCTGTCCTTAAGTATGGTTTCCATTAATTTCCCCACTATTGATGTCAGGCTTACTGGCCTATAGTTGCCCGATTCCTCCCTACTACCTTTTTTGTGAATGGGCACATTTGCTAATTTCCAATCTTCTGGGACGACTCCTGTTACCAGTGATTGGTTAAATAAATCTGTTAATGGTTTTGCTAGCTCACCGCTGAGCTCTTTTAATAGCTTTGGGTGTATCCCATCAGGCCCCTGTGACTTATTTGTATTAATTTTAGACAGCTGACTTAGAACCTCTTCCTCTGTAAAGACACATGCATCAAAAGATTCATTAGTCTTCCTTCCAAACTGAGGTCCTTTTCCTTCATTTTCCCTTGTGAAAACTGCACAGAAGTATTTATTGAGGCAGTCAGCTACTTCTTTATCTTTTTCCATATACCTTCCTTCTTTTGTTTTTAATTTGGTAATTTCTTGTTTTAGCTTCCTTTATTCATTTATGTATCTGAAGAATGTCTTATCGCCTTTTTTCACTGACTGAGCTAATTTCTCTTCTGCCTGTGCTTTAGAAACTCTTATAACTTGTTTGGCCTCTCTCTGCCTAATCTTATAAATTTGCCTGTCATCCTCGTTTTTTTTAAAATAATTACTAAATGCTATCTTTTTGTTTTTAATGATTTTGGCCACTTCTGCTGAGTACCACAGTGGTCTCTTCCTTTTTTTGCTTTTACTGACTAGCAATTTTCTGTTGCCTTCAATAGTGCCACTTTTAAGTAGTCCCATTTCTCCTGGACTCCATTGAAACTGTTCCAATATGATAGGGACTCATATACCACTAATCTAATTTTAAAAAAGTCAGTTTTTCTAAAATCAAAAACTTTTCTTTTTGTGTGGTGTGAATCAGTCACTGTACTTATTGTAAACCACACTGACTGGTGATCACTAGATCCCAAGCTTTCCCCTACAGTAATATCAGATACCAAATTCCCATTTGTGAATACTAAATCTAAAATGGCCTCTTTCCGGGTTGGCTCCTCAACTACTTGCTGTAGAGATAATCCCAGTAGGGAATTTAGAATATCTGTACTCCAGGCAGAACTAGCTATTTTGGTTTCCCAGTTTACATCAGGAAGATTAAATTCTCCCTAAAGATAACTTCCCCCTTCAATGTCATTTTTAGCTATTTCCTCATCTAGTAGATCATCTAATTCTAATTCAGTGGTATTTTATACAGGAAATCAATCAGCAGGCACCCAGGGTCAATGCCCAGGGGGATCCTGTGACCCCCCCCCCCCCCCCGTATTGGCAATCGCTGCAAACTGCAAGTCAATTCAGACCTGGGGTTTGCAGCGCTTTCGGGAGGTTTCTGATCCCCGCGGTCTGTGATCGTGAGGATCAGAAACTACAAAATGCCTTTATTTTATATTTAACCCCCCCTGCAGCCCTCTGTGTTATTTGCCGGCGGGCGCAGCGGGGGGAGGGGTTCGGGGTGGTGCGTCAGTGCGGGCGGGAGGGCCGCGATCATCAGGGCGGTGCTGGGGGCAGGAACGCGATCATCCGCCCGCTCCCTCTCTCAGGATGGCCGAGCGGTATACAGAGTGTAAGTACATTGCTTAAACTCTGCTTGAAACGTTTTACAGATGTCAGGCTTTTAACCCCCTACCATGCCACGGTCCGTAGGGACCGCTGTATGGAAGAGGTTAACAGGGAGGGAGCTCCCTCTCCCATAGGGGGCTGCTGTGGCTTTTCAGCCCCCGATGGGAGAGGGGACCCCCTCCCTCTCCATAACCCACTGCTCTGCTGTGGCAGTGAATGATGGTTACCATGGCAACCGGATGCCTTCACAGGCGTCCGGCTGTCCATGGTGCTGATCCAAGGATGTCCATGGTGCTGATCAGACTTCTGCTAAAGGCAGAAGTCTAATCAGACTTTGTAAAGTGAAAATACAGTACAGTATACTATATAGTGTCTTTTACTGCATTATACAGACATCAGACCCACTGGATCTTCAAGAACCTAGTGGGCCTGGGTAAAAAACATGTAAAACAAAAGTAAAAAAAAGTAAAAATAAAAAAACACATTTATCTCTGATTAAAAATGATGTATTATAGAAGTAGAGAAATTTAAACTTGGAAATCTGCAAATGTTTACAAATTTTTGGCAAATTTGGTATCTATTTATAAATAAAAATTATTAATTTTTACTCCATTTTACCAGTGTCATGAAATACAATATGTGATGAAAAAACAATCTCAGAATGGCCTGGATAAGTCAAAGCGTTTTAAAGTTATCACCACTTAAAGTGACACTGGTCAGATTTGCAAAAAATTGCCTGGGCCTTAAGGTGAAATATGGCTGTGTCCTTAAGGAGTTAATATACTAATTGTTGAACATCCACTTTATTTGCTTCATTTTACCTAGAACATTAATCAGAAGAATTTAAATTTGTGAGATAACACTATATACTACAGTTTAGTACAAGAAAATGCTATAGAAAATACATTATTGTGATTTTATTTATTGTATTTTTTTTCTTGCTCTCTAAGTGCAAAGAGGCCCAAATGTGTTGTTATGAAGTAAATTTAGCTCAGACAGTAATTTGTTATTAAGGGATTATAGTCAGACAGCCATATGGTGATAATTATCAAGTGGTGACCCACATTTGATGCTGCAAATAATTCCTTGACATCTTTTTTCACATTATGATATCAATAAACTGACATATATTTGAAGTTATGCTTTACTCTCTGACTTATATTTGTCATTACATATCCACTAATGGCATTAACTTGATGCTAAATCCCAATGAGAAGAAAAAGACAGGCTTATAACTTCATTACAACTAGCAATAAAAATTGGACAATAAGTAAAGTCTTGTCAAAGTTATAGTGCCATACATACCACCATAATGAGGCAATGAGTGCTAATTTGCATAGAATTGAACGTGAGTCATAATACACATCACCAGAATGAATATGTAATCAAGCCGTTGTCCCAAATTTGCATAATTGCTTCCGAAACTGTCTATATCGTTATTTTCTTATAAAAAGATCCTTATACTCTGATGTTTCCTGACAAAATGACCTGTAAAGCAGCACTATAAACAAAATAAAGGAACTCAACTTATAACAGCCATAACATTACAGTTAATCCCTAATGATTTTGCACTCTAGAATTTAACTTACATAAATACAGTAAACATACTATAGCATTTATTGATTATATATTGGAGGTCACAAAATTTTTATTAACCCATAATTATTTTTCATTTGATAAAAAAAAAAATTGCTCCAAAACAGGGAGTTTCAATGGGGGCTAAATGTTTACCTTCTCTTGCCAATCTATCGATGTCCTATTGGGAGGAGTGATATATTTATTGAGACGATAACCCCTTTTTTCAGGACAGAGAGTGGTATGGCAGATACATTGACGATGTATCTGCCATGCCCTCTTTTATGCTGTATCTCAACAACAATCCTTACAACTTGCGTTTTGTCCGTTTTTTTGCTGATAATTATATAAAAACATGAACATATTGTAAACCAATGGCGGGTAATACCATCCTTAGGGTAAACAGTCATCACCCCAATCACACTTTAAAAGCGAATTGTAGTACTGATATTGCTTTCCATAGTGAATGCCAATCCATCAGCAATTGCTTACTACAAAGAGGATACCCTCAGTGGATGCTCTCAAGAGCTCTCAATATTGTTAAAAATAAATCCAGACATGATCTCTTATATAAAAAAATGTAAAAAATAATAAAAATCTAAACAAACAAAACCATATTTCAGATCCTTCTGAACAACCAAGCTTAGTGCTTACTTATAGCAGACAATTCACACAAATCCAACAAGCCCTCACTAAATAGTTATTCATCCTCTATGAAGATGATGTTTTATATGAGTGTCACGATGCTCTCTGTGCAGAAGTGGGGACGGCCGGGCGCGCTCGCGTCATCAGCGCGCCCGGCGTCGCCCGCTCCGATGGCAACCACAATAGGTCTGAGTGCCGAGCTGCTCACTCGAGCAGAGCTGAGCCCTCGGTCACATTAGAACTCAGGAGTCATGTGACGCTGGCATGTCACATGACTCCACCAGCGCCACCTGCTAGCCACAGATTGCCTGTTATTAAGGTCCTTCCTGCGAGTTACTCACCTGGTTTGTGTTCCTTCTTGGCTTCCGATTTCCTTGCCGTCTCATCCTTTGGTCTTGGTGTTCCCTTCTGGTTTTGACTTTGGCTTGTCCTGACGATTCTCTGCCTGCTCCTTTGGTACCTTTCTGCTCTCTTGGTTATTGACGCGGCTTGTTTGACTTTCCTGTTACTTGTGTTGTTTGTCTTCCCTGCACTATCCTAGCATTGTGTGTGACAATGGGTTATTAAAAGGTGGTTGCAGAATTGTTTCTTGACGCCCGACCACCCATGCAAACTCTCTCACGCCTCTCATTTTTTTCACACACCAACAGAACTGCACCTAATACTTGGATGGGATATGTAGGCTTCACAAAGTGTGGAAGCCATCCTTGTACAACATGCCGATTTGTGGTATCCGTGAAAACCTTTCACAAGTCATACAACACAGAGGCCTTTTCCATCAAATCATATATTAATTGCAATTCAATGGGAGTAATTTATATTATTAAATACACTGAATGCAATTTATTATATGTGGGTAGCACCTCAAGAAAATTCAAAAACAGAATTCTTGAACATTTGGATTATATATCCAACCCCTTTTGCACAGGTATTTCAAATTCAGCTAAACATTTTACTCTACAACATGACCGATCACTAAAAAGTTTCCAAAGTTATGCTATTGAAAAGATGACAGCTTCCCCTAGAGGTGGAGACATCAAGATGGTAATTTTACTGAGAGACGCATATTGTATATTCAGACTAAATACCCGTCATCCATTAGGCTTAAATCTTAGAAAATTACTTATGTATTTTTATTAGTGGATTATTTTGCTTGTTTATTTTTGTACTTCTATAATGCAATACGCTATACATATTGTATTTTTTTCAATATGTTGTATAGAAAGTATGTTTTTACCTTTCTATGTTCACACTATGCGATTTAAAAAAACCAAAAACTGTTTGATATTTATTATTACATAATTTTTATATGATATAAACATAATATGGGTAATAATGTTTGCATAGTCGTCTCAGTAGTATATATAATATTAAACATATATGTATTTTTTATGTATGTCACAAGGTGAAATAACAAATGCCTTCCTCAATTAAACAGGTGGCTCACAATCTTCACATATGCTTCAGCCATATATCATTTAAAGCATATTTTGGTAAATGAGAAGAATACTACTCACACTTCTGAAGGACCTTCAGTACTTTCATTGCTTTATTCTCCAAAATAAAAAAAGTTGCTTAGCTCACAGGACCATGTGTTCAGAGAACGCCAAGTTGTAGCACATACATTCAAGCGCTTAAATGTATGGGCTACAACTTGGCATTCTCTGTGCCTGGAGGTGATGTTCCCAATGGTGGTCCCATTGTGGTTATAAATCCATGAAAACAGGTGGATTCCAATATCAGTATCCCAAACCGCTGCCCACACGATGTAGTGGTGATAAGTAGACAAAAATAGATTTATCTATATTGAAAAAGAAAAAGAGAATAAGTAATCATTGCGGAAAACCACAATGTATCTATGTGTTATATCTCAACTTAATAACATCATTCAAGACAACCCACAGTATATCAGGATGAGGAGATTCTACTACACTAGCACTGTGGCAACCAACTAGTTCTACACAAAAAGACTCCATTTAAATTCTGTATTTAGACCCTTGGGTCTCAAAGTTTGTAACTGATGAATCCACTGTAATTCTTTCTGCTTGAGTACAAACTCCCTGTCTCAGCGTCTTCTAAGAGGTGGAACATAATCCAGTATTCTAAAATTGATATCTCTTTCTTTATGTTCTAATTCAGCAAAATGCTTTGGGACTCGTATTGTTTTGTCGTATTGTGTATCTATGTTGATTTAATCTGGTTTTCAGGTCCCGAGGGGTCTCTCCAACATAGAGAAGATCACATGGGCACTGAAGTAGATAAATAACATACATACTATGAAAAGAAAATGGCAGATCTCACGGCGTGTTCCTAATGCGGGGTGGGTGAAAGAATCACTCTTCAACATGTATGCAATTTAATGCAATTTAAACAGGAATAACAGCCCAATTTTATTGTTTTGATGTACATCTGAACCAATCTCTAAATATGCTTTTACCAGTCTATCCCGTAAGTTAGGTGGACGGCAGTATGACATGGAAGTATAATTAATTCTTTGACATGTTTTAGATTGCTGGTTAAGATTAGCCAGTGTTTGGTAATGATATTACCGATATAAATACTCTACTCTGAAAAAGTCGAGACAAAGGGGACACGTGGAGTGGAAGATTTATCTTGTTTGGTCTCACGTTTCTCATCGGTCATACTTAAGACAGATGTTTGTGTATAATCTAGAAGGATAACCTCACTGTTTTAATTTTTGTGACATTTTCTGATATCTGATGGGTAGCTTTTGAGTGTCCTGTACAATACGCTTAATTCTCTGAAACTGACTGAAGGGTAAAGCGTTAACCATCGATCTAGGGTGACAACTGTCATATCTCAATAAATTGCTACAATCAGTGGTTTTGGTGTATAAATCAGTACACAAAGAAATATCCATAACATGTATTGTTGTATCTAGGAATTGAACCTGTTTGGTTGAAAATGTCAATGTAAAACTAATCTTGTGGTCAATCTTATTAAAGAAAAGATAAAAGTTGTGTAACACAGGTTCATCACTGGTTCAGATCAAGAAGATGCTGTCTATGTATCGCCACCCTAAGTCTGACGCAAGAGAGGGCAATCGATGCATGCAAACACAGATTGCCGTCGCTTCCATCATAGCCAAATAGGAGAAGGACAGAAACAGACGGGCGGGCAGAGCGGTCATGCGCACGGACGACTGCAATATGAGCAACGAATCCACATTCAAGATCGATTTCATATTTATGTAAAAGCCATTTTAAAATCGTTAAAATCACATAATAATAATAAGCATGATAAAATGGATATTCACCTACGGTTAAAATGATGATCATATGCAAATGTATACATTTAATTACCAAACATATCATAATCAATTGCTGAATCTAAATAAAGTGCACAGTGCTATCCCTCATCCATAATATCAATAAATGCATCAATATTATCTCTAATTCTTAAAATCATACTATGTGGCTTTTATGGTGTATAAATACACTGTATTCCCATGCACCCTTTCCACCACTAAAAAGGGTATATGGTCCAATCTCCCTTTTCTTGTCCTCCTCCTCCATCATATCAACATGCTTATTTGGCTGCCCTCACTCCTAATGTTTTAGAGGGTCAGTTCAGCAGCGGGCCCTTACCCATAATGTTTTAGAGGGTCACCAGCAGGCCCTCACCCATAATGTTTTTGAGGGTCACCAGCAGGCCCTCACCCATAATGATTTTGAGGGTCACTAGCAGGCCCTCAACCATAATGTTTTAGAGGGTCAGCTCAGCAGCAGACCCTCACCCCTAAATTTTTAGATGGTCAGCTCGGCAGCAGGCCCTCACGCACAATTTTTTTTAGATGGCCAGCTCGGCAGCAGACCCTCGTCAACAATTTTTATTAGATGGTCAGCTCAGCAGCAGGCCCTAGCCCACAATTTTTTTAGATGGTCAGCTCGGCAGCAGACCCTCACCAACAAAATTTTTGAGATGGTCAGCTCGGCAGCAGGCCCTCGTCCGTAATGTTTTAGATGGTCAGCTCGGCAGCAGGCCCTCGCCCGTAATGTTTTGAATGGTCAGCTCAGCAGCAGACCCTCACCCCTAATGTTTTAGATGGTCAGATCAGCAGCAGGCCCTCGCCCCTTGTATTTTAGAGGTTCACTGGCAGGCCCTTGCTACTAATGTTTTACAGGGTCACCAGCAGGCCATCAATCATAATTTTTTAAAGGGTGTGTATGATGCCCTCCTTTATGTGTAATAAAGGGTGTATTGGATTGCCGGTTCCTTGTAATTTTTGGCAGCCCTTTCTCTTGCATAGGTTTTATGAGTGTAGGACTACCACTACCTGAACAATTGTACCACAATGTGAATGAGGCCCTCATTTATTTGATATACAGGTTATATCGGAGTGCCTCTTCCTTGTAATTTTTGGCAGCACTTGCACTTTATATATGTATATATGCAGGTGCAGAATCCCAAGCAACCAGACAGATGTTTTAAACGACAGGGGATTTATTGAGTCAACGATAATTCAGTTGATTATATACAGATAATCAAGCCAAATAAGAACCTCTGCAGGGAGAGACCAGGGAAGCAGTCCGGCCAAAGTTCATACATGTTATGTCAGTCTGAGAAGCGTGGTACATCAGATGATACATCAGAGAATATCCAGGGTCTGATCTGAGATCATACACGAAATAGATTGTACAGCCAAGATAAAATATACAGAGGGAGGTCACTAGAGAATGGTCAAGGAAAGCAGAGGTCATACACAGGTAAGCTGGAGAGAAACGATCACCAACATACACCCGGATTGTCAGAACAACAGTGGGCACTGACCAGCCAGGGAGATCACAGAGTGTCAGGTGTCGATTCCTCATAGGTCACATGATGATCCTAATCACTAACACTTGTGCGGCCTATCCCCTAATCTACTTTGAATTTGTGCACAGGTGCTTTTCCTGCCAGCGGCCGGCGTAGCACTAGGATGCTCGTACGCTCGGCCACATTTACGTTTGCGAACCACCTCTCGAGCTTGCGTGCAGACGCTTAATTGGCCTAGCACGGATACGGGACCACGCCGGCACGGATGCCAGAATGGAACCGACAGGTGATACCGGAGACAGGACTGCCGCGGCGTGTTGCCACCAACCCAGCCAATCTGCCTATTGGACCCCGGTGGTCTTCCCTTTCAGTGCCCATGCGGACGCACCACCGCATCCGTCTCCAAAGTAATCAGAGCCGCAGGCTCCACAGATGCATGTGTGACCTGTCCCGCTACTTCAATGCGACCCCCCGAGGTCGAGGCAGGGGACCCAGAGTCCCGCTGGGATAGAGTGCCAGCAGACCCACTAAGCACCCCCCGACCTCTCCCCACAAGCCAAACCCCACGAGGAACCCTGGAGGCCCCAGTGGACCGTGGAACAGGAGAGTGTCTCACAATATACACAAAGTAAATATACAGGAAAGAATGTTTCCTAGCAATTTTTCCTCTAAAATCGATTTTATCTTTGGTTTTGTGCGTATTATTGTCAGTCTGTAAAAGTGGCGTACTACTCAGACAACATCATTCCCAGCAGCGACCTGGGAGTCCAAGACGCAAACAGACATCCTCCCCATTCTGTTCCCGAACCATTTCAGTGGTGTTTCCATCAATTTCTGACCTTTTCCTATGAACCAGACACCCTCCCCTCTTCAGAGCAGGGGGTGTCTGGTTTAATGCTCGGTTTCTCCCATTGACTTCCACTGTGCTCGGGTGTTCTACTCGAGCACTCGAGCACTTTGGTGCTCGGCGAACAATACTGACAGGATTTTCTTCATTCACTTAATAAAATGCGCATGTGGAAAATTGACCACAAAGATTTGCCTGGGAACACTTGCTGATTTCAATACGGATTCTCAGCAAATGAATCATGAGCGTCTTCCCTAACATTTGTCTTCCCTAACATTATGTCTCTGTTGTACATTAATCAGTTCATGTTGTAGATATTCCAGATTTTACAAGATGACATCAAATGCATATTTGTTGGAAATCTGAATAAATTTAAGTGCAAACTGTGACTCCACAGGAAACTAATTGGGCTTTAAATGTGACCTAATCCCTCTTGGGATTCTGTGCTGTTTGTAATACTCCCCCAGGGTCATCAGATGCAATTCAATGGAGGCAATTTTTTGTCATCAGATTCAAATTGTTTCTTTAGGTCAGTAACAGTAGTGTTGGATAGAAAAGTAAGGTTGCTCACCAGTCTCTGTAGTATTCTTTCCTCATCCGATTTGCTGTAGGTGAAGACGTCGGGGGAAGGGGGTGGTCCATAATTGAAAATATGTCCTAGCGGTCAACGGGTGCTAGCTGTAAAGTCCTATATGATACAATAACCAGAGAAAAACAGCAGCATAGCAGCAGTGTGAAAAGTTGCAATTTGTCCGCAAACCGCGGATCTGCAAAAAACGGAAGCCGCCTGTGTGCCTTCCGCAATTTGCGGAATGGAACGGGTGGCCCATTGTAGAAATGCCTATTCTTGTCCGCAAAACAGATAAGAATATGACATGCTATATTTTTTTTTGCGGGGCCACAGAACGGAGCAACGGATGCGGACAGCACACGGAGTGCTTTCCGCATCTTTTGCGTCCCCGTTGAAGTGAATGGGTCGGCACCCAAGCTGCAAAAGATGCGGCGCAGATGTGGACCATAACAACGGTCGTGTGCATGAGGCCTTAGTGTGAATAAAGTCATAAATACAATTGTATAGTCTTAGATATACATGATTATAGTGTAACAAGTGTAAATTTACAAACATCACTTTGAAATCTGAATGAATCAGATAAAAGGAGGAAGTGCAATCTATCTATCTATCTGTCGGTCTCTGTGTATTTAGCTGTCTAACTGTCCTGCAGTCCTATTTTAACTACAAAAACTAAAAGTTTAATCAATATATCCATTTTATAGCCCACAAGAGCAAATATGGCAAAAAAAAACTAAATCTTAACCTCTTCAGGACACATGACGTACCGGTACGGCATGATGTCCTGGTACTTAAGGACACATGACGTATTGGTACGTCATGTATAGTTCCGATCACCGCCGCCCTGTGGGCGGTGATCAGAACCTGGTGCCTGCTCAAATCATTGAGCAGCCACCTTGGCTAGATGCACCGGGGGGTCCTGTGACCCCCCATGTCGGCGATCGCAGAAAACCCGCAGACCAATTCAGACCTGCGGTTTTCTGCGTTTCCGGGTTATTCGTGTCTCTGGTGACTATATAACCCAGAACAGGATGGTGATCGGTGGTGTGATTTTACCCCACCAATCACCATCCTGCGATCCTGAGTGGTGATGGTGACATCACCTCTCAGGATCGCCTCTGATTGGCAGGAGGGCGGGCCGGTGGGAGACTCAAATGATAGCAGCGCTCCTCTCCTCCTCCTTTTGTGTCCGGAGCCCAAGGAGAGAGGAGCGCTGCCTGCACGTATGGATCGCAACCCCATCTGTGCCCCAGCACCCATCCTTGCCCCCAGGACCCGATCTGTGCCCCAGCACCCCCATCTTTATCAGCAGGTAATTAGAAAAAAAGTATAGGGAAAGGTTGGGCTATGCAGGGAAAATAAAGGGAAAGTTAGTGGTGAAAAAAAGTTTTCTTGCATCACCCTAAGTAGGGTGTCTGGGGTCCACAGCACAGCTGTGTGACCCTAGACCCCCTAGGGGTGCTCCGCTGCCTCCCCCCAACTTTTTTTGGGCGCAGGCAGTTTTTTTTATTGTTTTTTTTGTGTGCGTACGCTGATTGTGTCTGTCACTCTTAGCGCCCAGCCACTGTTAGCGCATCGCACACCCCATCGCTGATTAACTTCGGACGGTTGATCAGGGGTTTTGAATTTTTTTCCCCTCTTTTTAGTTAGTCTTTTTTTTGTCTGTTAAGCTTAGGGCGAGTAGGTGAACACCCGTGCCCCACACACACGCACACAAAATAAAGATTTACATGCATGCACATACACACGCAGACACACACTCCCCTATGGCCCTCCACACGTTCTCGGCCGAGGAGGCATAAGCCCAGCTTGCCTCCGACTCCGAGAGTCCCAGTGAGGACGAGGATGACCCCACTTTCCTGTTGTTATCTGCGTCCTCCTCATCATCTAGCGATGATGATGAGCCCCCAAGGCGATGGAGACGCCGCCAGGCGGAGAAAGGGGACCGCCATGTTAGGGACCCTGTGGCCCACCCTAGTACAAGCAGCTCTGGGGCTCGTACTAGTTTTCCGGCCCACTAGTTAAATCCACTGGAGCCCCCTGCCGGTGAACTTGTCTGGTGTACCCCAGAGCGATTTGAGCCCGTGTTTCCTGATTTTGTAGGCCAACTAGGAATCCAGATTTCTACAGTGGGCTTCACTGAATATGACCAACTGGTAAATCTAATGGTGGAGCAGACGAAACTGTACGCCCAACAGTTCATTGCTCAACACCCGGGCTCCTTTTTGGCTAAGCCCGGTGGCTGGACGCCGTTCAGTGCAGCCGAGATGAGGACATTTTGGGGCCTCGTGCTGCATATGGGCCTAGTCAAGAAACCTAGTGTCAAGCATTACTGGAGTGGGGGCGTCCTCTACCAAGAAAGAGCAGGCCGGAGTACCTCGGGAACTGGAGGCGCCCGGATCGTCCCTGGCCAACACTTTCCAGGTGTGGTCCCCATACTGGAAAGAAGGGACGAACCCAAAAAAGGTGCAGAGTGTGTCACAGGAGGGGAATACGGAAGGACACCCCTACTCAATATGACACGTGCCCGATCATCCGGGCCTCTGCATTATTGGTTGCTTCAGGGAGAACCACACTTCCATAGAGTACTAAATTTATATCCCAATTTAGCCACTGACGGATAAAAAAACTGGTTCTCAGACTTGAGACACCCCAAAAAATTGTGAAAACTAAAATAATTTAATAAAAGTATACAAATTAGGTATCTCCGCGTTGGTAATAATCTCCTCTATAAAAATACCCCATGACCTAACCCCCCCAGATTAACACGGTCCAAAAAAAAAAAGAAGGTGCAAAAAAAGATATTTTTTTGTCACCTTAGGCCTCTTTCACACTTGCGTTGTCCGGATCCGGCGTGTACTCCACTTGCCGGAATTACACGCCGGATCCGGAAAAACGCAAGTTTACTGAAAGCATTTGAAGACGGACGTCTTCAAAATGCTTTCAGTGTTACTATGGCAGCCAGGACGCTATTAAAGTCCTGGTTGCCATAGTAGGAGCGGGGAGCGGGGGAGCGGTATACTTACAGTCCGCGCGGCTCCCGGGGCGCTCCAGAATGACGTCAGAGCGCCCCATGCGCATGGATGACGTGCCATGCGATCACGTCATCCAAGCGCGCGGGGGGGCGCCCTGACGTCACTCTGGAGCGCCCCGGGAGCCGCACGGATGGTAAGTATGCTGCTCCCCGCTCCCCACTACACTTTACCATGGCTGCCAGGACTTTAGCGTCCCGGCAGCTATGGTAACTATTCAGAAAAGGCTAAACGTCGGATCCGGCAATGCGCCGAAATGACGTTTAGCTTAAGGCTGGATCCGGATCAATGCCTTTCAATGGGCATTAATTCCGGATCCGGCCTTGCAGCAAGTCTTCAGGATTTTTGGCCGGAGCAAAAAGCGCAGCATGCTGCGGTATTTTCTCCGGCCAAAAAAACGTTCCGTTCCGGAACTGAAGACATCCTGATGCATCCTGAATGGATTTCACTCCATTCAGAATGCATTAGGATAAAACTGATCAGGATTCTTCCGGCATAGAGCCCCGACGACGGAACTCTATGCCGGAAGAAAAGAATGCAGGTGTGAAAGAGCCCTAACTTAACAAAAAGGAAGCAATCAAAATGTCATATAGCAAATAAAACCGTCCTGTCATCCCGCAAACAATTAGCTCCCACAAAAGAAAATGGGCTAAAAAAAATAAAATAAATGACACTTAGACTTTAGAGATACCCCAAAAAATATTTTTGTATCAAAAAGGATAATATAGTCTAAAACTATAAGTCTAGACTTATTAGGTATTGCCGCGTCTGTAAGAATCTCCTCTATAAAAATACCCCATGACCCAACCCCCAAGATTAAGACAGTAAAAAAAAAAACATGCAAAAAGATTTTTTTTGTCACCTTACATAACAAAAAGTTTATCAGCAAGAGATCAAAAAGTCATATAGCCCCCAAAATAGTGCCAATAAAACCGTTCTCTCATCCCACAGAAAATGAGATAATCGGCTAAAAATCAAATAAAAAAATGACTTAGACTTTAGAGATACCCAAAAAATTGGGTGCTGGTTAGTTTGTTAGAATAGGCCCCATCTGATTAGAAGCCACCTTGTCGTCTGGTAGATGGGCTCGACATATTATTGATCAATTATATGCGCAAAGAGCTTTTAACTACCCTTGCAGTAAGTATGGCCACCGAGCAGCTATTTTTTTATTCAGTATTTGCTTATATCTTTGTGCAATTGACTAGCAGTGTGCTGTTACCTGTAGTTCTACTAATTCCACTAGGCAAATAAAGTCATTCCTGGGAAAGGTGGGTTATTATATGAGGTTTGTTCCCCACTTTGCTACTCTAGCCGCGCCCTTGACAGGTCTCTTAAAGGGACACAAGTCAATGATGGTTCGCTGGGATGATCGGGCGGAAGAGGCTTTCTCCGCTTTGAAGTCGGCCCTGTGCAGGTCCCCGGTTTTGATGACGCCCGACTTCAAAAGTGAGTTTGTAGTACAGACCGATGCCTCCAAAGTAGGCCCCTGTGCTGGACTGTTCCAGGAATCCCATTTTGTTCCTCAGCCTTAGGCCGAATGCACACGGCCGTGTTTCACGGCCGTGAGTGGTCCGTGGAACCACGGCCTGGATTCCTGCTGAGAGCAGGAGCGCACTGCGTCATTTGTTGCTATGGCACCGTGTGCTTTCTGCTGCCGCCGCAATACAGTGATACACTGGTATGATCTATACCAGTGTATTACTGTACTGTGGCGGCAGCAGGGAGCGCACGGCGTCATAGCAACCAATGACGCCGTGCGCTCCTGCTCTCAGCAGGAATCCAGCCCGTGGTTTCACGGACCGCTCACGGCTGTGAAACACGGCCGTGTACATTCGGCCTTAAGCTCATCCCAGCTGAGACCTGGTTTAGTATAGTGGAGAGAAAGTGCCTGGCTATCAAGTAGGCACTAGAATTTCTCCGCTATTATTTATTGGGGAGAAAATTTCGCCCAAGAGCCCATAGAGCCTTAAAACCAAAGCCTGCTCCCTCTGAACCGCCCAAAAACTGGCATTCCCAGTTAAAGAAGCGATTATGTTTAAAGCCCGTTCTAGCGGTTCAATTCAATTTTTCAAGACCTGGCCCAATCTGCTCTTAGAAAACGAAGAGCTATCAAGCCACTAACTGATTGGCTCAGAGCCAACAAAATAATTTACAGATGGGCATTCCCCTTTGGCATCTCTTATGTTTGAAGGCCGCAGATTGTCCATCACCTCTTTCCAGGACTTGGAAACAGCACATGACCTCCTAAAATGTTGTCCTTTGGACATCCAAAACTGGGACCCTATCCAAGACCTATCAGACTTGCCGATCCTACCCCACATGGAACCATGGGAAAGACAACGCACTTGAAGAGTCTCAGAGAAACAGAAGAAACACCCCTGGACTGACTCCAACAGGTCTTCCAGTAGAGAAGTGAAGATTCTGAAGTTGATTCCTGATATATACTAACAGAAGTATTTAAGTGTAATATTTCTCTCTACAGTTCTATACTTCATCGCTTTCCCCTGTCACTTAACTTCATAGGTATCTTATTTCTATAATTCCTTCCTTTGATCCCTGACATCTCCATTCAATGGTTACCAAATTTAACAAAGGGTGATATAACAAAGAACCTAGTTCTCTCTCCCCCTTACTCATTCCACCCTGTTCTTCTGGAATTAGAGTTTTTCTACAAGTTTCTCTTCTGAAAGGTTATAACTAGAGTTGAGCGAACACCTGGATGTTCGGGTTCGAGAAGTTCGGCCGAACATCCCGGAAATGTTCGGGTTCGGGATCCGAACCCGATCCGAACTTCGTCCCGAACCCGAACCCTATTGAAGTCAATGGGGACCCGAACTTTTCAGCACTAAAACGGCTGTAAAACAGCCCAGGAAAGGGCTAGAGGGCTGCAAAAGGCAGCAACATGTAGGTAAATCCCCTGCAAACAAATGTGGATAGGGAAATTAATTAAAATAAAAATTAAATAAATAAAAATTAACCAAAATCAATTGGAGAGAGGTTCCATAGCAGAGAATCTGGCTTCCCGTCACCCACCACTGGAACAGTCCATTCTCAGATATTTAGGCCCCGGCACCCAGGCAGAGGAGAGAGGTCCCGTAACAGACAATCTGGCTTCATGTCAGCAGAGAATCAGTCTGCATGTCATAGCAGAGAATCAGGCTTCACGTCAGCCACCACTGCAACAGTCCATTGTCATAAATTTAGGCCCAGCACCCAGGCACAGGAGAGAGGTCCCGTAACAGACAACCTGGCTTCATGTCAGCAGAGAATTAGTCTGCATGTCATAGCAGAGAATCAGGCTTCATGTCAGCCACCACTGCAACAGTCCATTGGCATATATTTAGGCCTAGCACACAGGCAGAGGAGAGGTTCATTCAACTTTGGGTAGCCTCGCAATATAATGGTAAAATGAAAATAAAAATAGGATTGAATGAGGAAGTGCCCTGGAGTCCAATAATATATGGTTATGGGGAGGTAGTTAATGTCTAATCTGGACAAGGGACGGACAGGTCCTGTGGGATCCATGCCTGGTTCATTTTTATGAACGTCAGCTTGTCCACATTGGCTGTAGACAGGCGGCTGCGTTTGTCTGTAATGACGCCCCCTGCCGTGCTGAATACACGTTCAGACAAAACGCTGGCTGCCGGGCAGGCCAGCACCTCCAAGGCATAAAAGGCTAGCTCTGGCCACGTGGACAATTTAGAGACCCAGAAGTTGAATGGGGCCGAACCATCAGTCAGTACGTGGAGGGGTGTGCACACGTACTGTTCCACCATGTTAGTGAAATGTTGCCTCCTGCTAACACGTTGCGTATCAGGTGGTGGTGCAGTTAGCTGTGGCGTGTTGACAAAAGTTTTCCACATCTCTGCCATGCTAACCCTGCCCTCAGAGGAGCTGGCCGTGACACAGCTGCCTTGGCGACCTCTTGCTCCTCCTCTGCCTTGGCCTTGGGCTTCCACTTGTTCCCCTGTGACATTTGGGAATGCTCTCAGTAGCGCGTCTACCAACGTGCGCTTGTACTCGCGCATCTTCCTATCACGCTCCAGTGCAGGAAGTAAGGTGGGCACATTGTCTTTGTAGCGTGGATCCAGCAGGGTGGCAACCCAGTAGTCCGCACAGGTTAAAATGTGGGCAACTCTGCTGTCGTTGCGCAGGCACTGCAGCATGTAGTCGCTCATGTGTGCCAGGCTGCCCAGGGGTAAGGACAAGCTGTCCTCTGTGGGAGGCGTATCGTCATCGTCCTGCCTTTCCCCCCAGCCACGCACCAGTGATGGACCCGAGCTGCGTTGGGTGCCACCCCGCTGTGACCATGCTTCATCCTCATCCTCCTCCACCTCCTCCTCATCCTCGTCCTCCTCGTCCTCCAGTAGTGGGCCCTGGCTGGCCACATTTGTACCTGGCCTCTGCTGTTGCCAAAAACCTCCCTCTGAGTCACTTCGAAGAGACTGGCCTGAAAGTGCTAAAAATGACCCCTCTTCCTCCTCCTCCTCCTCCTCCTCCTGGGCCACCTCCTCTTCCATCATCGCCCTAAGTGTTTTCTCAAGGAGACATAGAAGTGGTATTGTAACGCTGATAACGGTGTCATCGCCACTGGCCATGTTGGTGGAGTACTCGAAACAGCGCAACAGGGCACACAGGTCTCGCATGGAGGCCCAGTCATTGGTGGTGAAGTGGTGCTGTTCTGTAGTGCGACTGACCCGTGCGTGCTGCAGCTGAAACTCCACTATGGCCTGCTGCTGCTCGCACAGTCTGTCCAGCATGTGCAAGGTGGAGTTCCACCTGGTGGGCACGTCGCATATGAGGCGGTGAGCGGGAAGGCCGAAGTTACGCTGTAGCGCAGACAGGCGAGCAGCAGCAGGATGTGAACGCCGGAAGCGCGAACAGACGGCCCGCACTTTATGCAGCAGCTCTGACATGTCGGGGTAGTTGTGAATGAACTTCTGCACCACCAAATTCAGCACATGCGCCAAGCAAGGGATGTGCGTCAAATTGGCTAGTCCCAGAGCTGCAACGAGATTTCGCCCATTATCACACACCACCAGGCCGGGCTTGAGGCTCACCGGCAGCAACCACTCGTCGGTCTGTTGTTCAATACCCCGCCACAACTCCTGTGCGGTGTGGGGCCTGTCCCCCAAACATATGAGTTTCAGAATGGCCTGCTGACGTTTACCCCGGGCTGTGCTGAAGTTGGTGGTGAAGGTGTGTGGCTGACTGGATGAGCAGGTGGAAGAAGAGGAGGAGGAAGCCGAGAAGGAGGAGGTGGCAACAGGAGGCAAAGAATGTTGCCCTGCGATCCTTGGCGGCGGAAGGACGTGCGCCAAACAGCTCTCCGCCTGGGGCCCAGCTGCCACTACATTTACCCAGTGTGCAGTTAGGGAGATATAGCGTCCCTGGCCGTGCTTACTGGTCCACGTATCTGTGGTTAGGTGGACCTTGCTACAGATGGCGTTGCGCAGTGCACACTTGATTTTATCGGATACTTGGTTGTGCAGGGAAGGCACGGCTCTCTTGGAGAAGTAGTGCCGGCTGGGAACAACATACTGTGGGACAGCAAGCGACATGAGCTGTTTGAAGCTGTCTGTGTCCACCAGCCTAAATGACAGCATTTCATAGGCCAGTAGTTTAGAAATGCTGGCATTCAGGGCCAGGGATCGAGGGTGGCTAGGTGGGAATTTACGCTTTCTATCAAATGTTTGTGAGATGGAGAGCTGAACGCTGGCGTGTGACATGGTTGAGACGCTTGGTGACGGAGGTGGTGGTGGTGGTGTTGGTGGTACATCCCCTGTTTGCTGGGCGGCAGGTGCCAACGTTCCTCCAGAGGCGGAGGAAGAGGCCGAGGCGGCAGCAGCAGAATAGGCCGAGGCGGCAGCAGCAGAAGAGGTAGCAGGGGGAGCCTGAGTGACTTCCTTGGTTTTAAGGTGTTTACTCCACTGCAGTTCATGCTTTGCATGCAGGTGCCTGGTCATGCAGGTTGTGCTCAGGTTCAGAACGTTAATGCCTCGCTTCAGGCTCTGATGGCACAGCGTGCAAACCACTCGGGTCTTGTCGTCAGCACATTGTTTGAAGAAGTGCCATGCCAGGGAACTCCTTGAAGCTGCCTTTGGGGTGCTCGGTCCCAGATGGCGGCGGTCAGTAGCAGGCGGAGTCTCTTGGCGGCGGGTGTTCTGCTTTTGCCCACTGCTCCCTCTTTTGCTACGCTGTTGGCTCGGTCTCACCACTGCCTCTTCCTCCGAACTGTGAAAGTCAGTGGCACGACCTTCATTCCATGTGGGGTCTAGGACCTCATCGTCCCCTGCATCGTCTTCCACCCAGTCTTGATCCCTGACCTCCTGTTCAGTCTGCACGCTGCAGAAAGACGCAGCAGTTGGCACCTGTGTTTCGTCATCATCAGAGACATGCTGAGGTGGTATTCCCATGTCCTCATCATCAGGAAACATAAGTGGTTGTGCGTCAGTGCATTCTATGTCTTTCACCGCTGGGGAAGGGCTAGGTGGATGCCCTTGGGAAACCCTGCCAGCGGAGTCTTCAAACAGCATAAGAGACTGCTGCATAACTTGAGGCTGAGACAGTTTCCCTGGTATGCATGGGGGTGATGTGACAGACTGATGGGGTTGGTTTTCAGGCGCCATCTGTGCGCTTTCTGCAGAAGACTGGGTGGGAGATAATGTGAACGTGCTGGATCCACTGTCGGCCACCCAATTGACTAATGCCTGTACCTGCTCAGGCCTTACCATCCTTAGAACGGCATTGGGCCCCACCATATATCGCTGTAAATTCTGGCGGCTACTGGGACCTGAGGTAGTTGGTACACTAGGACGTGTGGATGTGGCAGAACGGCCACGTCCTCTCCCAGCACCAGAGGGTCCACTAACACCACCACGACCATGTCCACGTCCGCGTCCCTTACTAGATGTTTTTCTCATTGTTATGGTTCACCACAACAACAAATATATTATTTGGCCCAATGTATTGTATTCAAATTCAGCGGGATATAAATTTGAGGCCTAGTATTTAGGCGCTGGGTGACCGGTATGGATTTAGTGACAGAATTAGACTTGGAAATGCACAGAAGCGTGTGTGTGTGAAGTTATTCTGAATGACCCAATGTGCACCTTGAATATTATATACCCTTTTAGGGATAGATTTCAAATAGCTCTGATATAGCAGAAACCACTAAATTATGAAATTGTTAAATTGGGAATTGTATTTAAACCCAGAACAAAAAATGTGCTTTGACGGACACTAAATAACTTTCCCAGCCACAACAGGACAGCGTTAACGAGAGATTTAGCAGGATATAAATTTGAGGCCTAGTATTTAGGCGCTGGGTGACAGGTATGGGTTTAGTGACAGAATTAGACTTGGAAATACACAGTAGCGGGTGTGTGTGAAGTTATTCTGAATGACCCAATGTGCACCTTGAATATTATATACCCTTTTAGGGATAGATTTCAAATAGCTCTGATATAGCAGAAACCACTAAATTATGAAATTGCTAAATTGGGAATTGTATTTCAACCCAGAACAAAAAATGTGCTTTGACGGACACTAAATAACTTTCCCAGCCACAACAGGACAGCGTTAACGAGAGATTTAGCAGGATATAAATTTGAGGCCTAGTATTTAGGCGCTGGGTGACAGGTATGGGTTTAGTGACAGAATTAGACTTGGAAATACACAGTAGCGGGTGTGTGTGAAGTTATTCTGAATGACCCAATGTGCACCTTGAATATTATATACCCTTTTAGGGATAGATTTCAAATAGCTCTGATATAGCAGAAACCACTAAATTATGAAATTGTTAAATTGGGAATTGTATTTAAACCCAGAACAAAAAATGTGCTTTGACGGACACTAAATAACTTTCCCAGCCACAACAGGACAGCGTTAACGAGAGATTTAGCAGGATATAAATTTGAGGCCTAGTATTTAGGCGCTGGGTGACAGGTATGGGTTTAGTGACAGAATTAGACTTAGAAATACACAGTAGCGGGTGTGTGTGAAGTTATTCTGAATGACCCAATGTGCACCTTGAATATTATATACCCTTTTAGGGATAGATTTCAAATAGCTCTGATATAGCAGAAACCACTAAATTATGAAATTGCTAAATTGGGAATTGTATTTCAACCCAGAACAAAAAATGTGCTTTGACGGACACTAAATAACTTTCCCAGCCACAACAGGACAGCGGTAACGAGAGATCTAGCAGGATATAAATTTGAGGCCTAGTATTTAGGCGCTGGGTGACAGGTATGGGTTTAGTGACAGAATTAGACTTGGAAATACACAGTAGCGGGTGTGTGTGAAGTTATTCTGAATGACCCAATGTGCACCTTGAATATTATATACCCTTTTAGGGATAGATTTCAAATAGCTCTGATATAGCAGGAACCACTAAATTATGAAATTGCTAAATTGGGAATTGTATTTCAACCCAGAACAAAAAATGTGCTTTGACGGACACTAAATAACTTTCCCAGCCACAACAGGACAGCGGTAACGAGAGATTTAGCAGGATATAAATTTGAGGCCTAGTATTTAGGCGCTGGGTGACAGGTATGGGTTTAGTGACAGAATTAGACTTGGAAATACACAGTAGCGGGTGTGTGTGAAGTTATTCTGAATGACCCAATGTGCACCTTGAATATTATATACCCTTTTAGGGATAGATTTCAAATAGCTCTGATATAGCAGGAACCACTAAATTATGAAATTGCTAAATTGGGAATTGTACTTCAACCCAGAACAAAAAATGTGCTTTGACGGACACTAAATAACTTTCCCAGCCACAACAGGACAGCGGTAACGAGAGATTTAGCGGGATATAAATTTGAGGCCTAGTATTTAGGCGCTGGGTGACCGGTATGGATTTAGTGACAGAATTAGACTGGGATATGGCCAAAAAATAACCACACTATTGCTGGTTAAATGCACTTGGTGACGGGCGCAGCTTGCCCCTGATTTAGTATATGGCCAAAAAATGAACAGACTATTGCTGGTTAAATGCACTTGGTGTCACAGCTTGACGCACCACACTACTGAGGGTTAAATGCACTTGGTGACGGGCGCAGCTTGCCCCTGATGTAGTATATGGCCAAAAAATGAACAGACTATTGCTGGTTAAATGCACTTGGTGTGACAGCTTCACCCTGATGTAGGCTTTAGCCAAAAAACAACCACACCATTGAGGGTTAAATGCACTTGGTGACAGGCGCAGCTTGCCCCTGATTTAGTATATGGCCAAAAAAATGAACAGACTATTGCTGGTTAAATGCACTTGGTGTGACAGCTTCACCCTGATGTAGGCTTTAGCCAAAAAACAACCACACCATTGAGGGTTAAATGCACTTGGTCGCAGCTTGGATGCACTTGGTCGCAGCACCGCACAAGACACAAAATGGCCGCCGATCACCCCAGAAAAAAGTGACTGACAAACGGTCTGGGCAGCCTAAAAACAGTGAGTGAGCATTTGAATTTCAGCAGCTCAATGATGCACAGCTGCAGATCGATCGATTAATCAAGTGAAGTCCTTTGGAGGAGTTAATCTGCCTAATCTCGCCCTACTGTCGCATCCGCAACCTCTCCCTACGCTAATCAGAGCAGAGTGACGGGCGGCGCTATGTGACTCCAGCTTAAATAGAGGCTGGGTCACATGGTGCTCTGGCCAATCACAGCCATGCCAATAGTAGGCATGGCTGTGACGGCCTCTTGGGGCAAGTAGTATGACGCTTGTTGATTGGCTGCTTTGCAGCCTTTCAAAAAGCGCCAAGAAAGCGTCACAAAAGCGCCAAGAAAGCGACGAACACCGAACCCGAACCCGGACTTTTACGAAAATGTCCGGGTTCGGGTCCGTGTCACGGACACCCCAAAATTCGGTACGAACCCGAACTATACAGTTCGAGTTCGCTCATCCCTAGTTATAACTGTTCACCATTTTGCAATGGCCAAGATAGTAATCTGGGCTAAATGTTCACTTCTTGATAATGTTGTTAAGGGTACAAAAGGGTACTACTGCAAACATCAGGTCTCTGAACACAGTAAATGGTCTCTCCCTGTGGGGGGTCTGGGGAGCACCTGGGGGCTGGGTACTTGGAATCCACACCTCACCCTTATCCCCTTAGCATGACTGACCTCCATATTTCTTCAAATAATGTTAAGGGATTTAAGTCACCCTCCAAAAGATCTGAAATTTTCTCCCAATTAAAGATACATGGCAGCTTGGTAATTTTTCTTCAAAAAAACATTTTAATTTTGATCATTACCCGAAACATTTCATACTCAAACTTTCCAATATGGTATCACTGTGGATCTGACTCCTCAGCCTCCAGGGGCGTTAGTATTGGCTTCAAGAAGGGGAGCTCATTCCAGTACTGCTCACATGTACATGATCCTGAAGGTCGTTATTTAATGTTGAAGGGGACTTTTGCAAACCAGATGTATACGTTCAATAACATATATGCCCCCAATTCCCGACAATATCAGTGGTTTAAAACACTTTTCCCATTAATAGAGAAATTCAAAGAAGGTATAGTAATTATGGGTGGAGACTTCAATATCTCACTGGAACTTTTGTTAGACTCCTCCTCTCAAAAATCCACCCTCTCCCCAAAAGAAACTCAGGGCATCACTCCCAGTTAGTGGATGCATGGAGACTTTTAAATCCACTTTGTAGGGATTACACTTTTTACTCTAACTTGCATCAATCCTACCATAGAATCGACTATCTGTTTATATCCAGAGAACACCTTCAAAACTGCACCAAGGCTGAAATAGGCTCCATCCACCTTTCAGACCATGGCCCAATTCACACATCTCTTATTTCTCCCCATCATGCTCCCAAAACATTCAAGTGGAGATTAAATGAACAATTAATCACCATACCAGAACTTAAAGCCCAGGTCTTCTGGACAAGTATTTCCATCTGAATGCTATTCCTGAAACATCCCCTCATATGGTGTAGGATGCCCACAAAGCATTTTATTAAATTGGGAACACACCTAAAAAAGAAAAGAATGGTGCGGATGGAGATGCTCTTATCAGAAATCCAAAGGGTTGAGGGCCTTCATTAAAAAACCTTACTAGAATCTAATCTTTCCCAACTTATTGATCTTAGAACTAAAAAATCTTCTCAACCCCAATTAGGCCCAATACTATCTACACTCTCAATTCAAGTACTTTGCTCATGGCAATAAAGCCTCTAAACTGATGATGAGCTTTATAAAAAATAGGAAATCTCAAAAATATATTACTAGAATAAACAAACAAGACATCCACGGAGATTGCTCTCCAATTTCAAAAATACTAAGATAATATACCTCAACTTCTTCTAGGTAACACCAACCTAACCATTTCTGACCCGAATAATTCCTTCCTTAGCTCTATATCTCTCCCAAAATTAGACTTCACCCAAAACAAGCCCTTGGCGCCCCCTTCAGCCCTGATGAACCTGAAAAACTATTCATAGACTCCCAAATGGCAAAACCCCAGGCCCCGATGGCCTCCCTGCTCTTTATTATCATACCTTTAGTAAATTCCTAATCGCCCGCCTCATACATATATGCAACCAAACCCTCCAGGGGTCCCCTGTGTCGTCAGATATGACCAGGGCACATATAACCATCCTGCCCAAAGAAGGAAAAGATCCAGCCCAGTGTGCAAGTTACCGCCCCATATCTCTGTTAAACCTAGATTTAAAATTAATGGCCAAAATGCTAACCGCCTCTCACCTTTCCTTCCCACTCTGATACAGAGACCAGACAGGTTTCATCAAAGGTCGGGAGGGAAAAGATAATTCTGCAAGAATCATTAACGCCCTCTACCATGCCAAAAAGAACTCCATCCCCCTTGCATTGCTGAGCACCGATGCAGAAAAGGCATTTGATAGGGTCAATTGGGATTTCATGTGCCATGCTATGATCAAATTTGACCTTCCAATGCCATTCATATATGCTACATTTGCCATGTATACGGTAAATGACATTATCTCTCATACATTCGGTATTCGTAATGGTACTAGACAGGGGTGTACTCTATCTCCCCAACTATTTGTCATGACTATGGAACCACTCCTCCAAGCCATCAGGCAAGAACCTAAAATAGAAGGGATTAATTTGGGCAAACAAGAACATAAGGCAGCTGCCTTTGCCGATGACTTACTGATTCTAACTATAAACCCGCAAAATTTTTGTCTGTCATCTACAATTTACTAGAAAAAATTCAGCCCACTATCCAACTTCAAAATGAATATGAATAAATCTCAGGTCATGAGTGTGGGCCTTCGCCTATGCATGACAAATTCCCTAAAAGCCATATCACCCTTTAATTGGGAAGCCCCGCACATCACATACCTGGGGATTAAAATAGGCCCGGGGTACCCGATGGTTTCTCTCCCTATATAACTTTGTTTTCAGTGGAACACAGCGCAGGCCAGTTACAGGGAAATAATGTCTCTGTATGGTGATGATAGTGGTGTTGACGGTGTCTCCTACCTGGGTACAGCTAGACTCCTGGCTCCTGGCTGACTTGCAATAAATTGAAGTTGTCATATGAGGAGTAATAGAGGGATTTTGCAGCAGGAACTGATGTCCAGACCTTTAGTAAAGTTAAAACTCATATTTACTGAGGGTAACTTGTATCTAAGCAAAGTACAGCTTTGGTCTTAGGTCCCAGCAGGCTTTCAGCAATGGTTGGCAGGAATGAATCTTCTGCTCTGTAAACCTGGAGCTTGCAGGAAAGTACATCTGCTTTATAGCTCCAAAACTATGGCAGGAATTTGTCTTCTGCACTTTTTTCAGTCTTCTGCTTTATGGGGACTGACTAGCTGAGGAGGAGTATGGCTTCTCCTGGGTCTCTGGACTTTACTCACAGTTATATTCTCAGGGAATGCTTTCTTCATGGAACTGGAAATTGTCTGCTTGCTTTATCCAGCTGAGGCTGCAGGGCTCAGGCTGGGGATTTGATCAATATCTCCGCATAAGACTTGGTCCTGGCTCCTTACACACACACCCTACCCCTAGCAGGGGGTGGGCTACACTCCTCCCTAACTTCCTTCTCCACCCAGGGTGTAGGTTGTGGGAATAGTCCACGCCTCCACAGAGGGGTAGCTAAGCTGGAATGAACTATTCCAGCTTAGAAATACTAAACTGGAACTAACTACTTACTAACACATTGCTTCCACCTGCTGGTGAACATGGAAATTACAATAATTATTTACATTTAACATGGTTTATGCACAATTTTGAATGACATAATGTAAAATCATATCAGATGACAAGGTAAAGGCTCTTAACACAACTCTGGGGTGTTACAATTTCTTGTTTTGTCACTTGCCTAAAGTGTGAATAAAACACTGAACTGTTTGATCCAAAGAACTTGTTGCCTCTGTACTGTGTCTGCTAATCCTGTCTACCAGAGCAAGTCCCCACAATATATACTGTATGGCCAATGGATGCCTTAGCGGATGCTAGCTATCCAACTTGTCCATAGGCTGTCACATTAAAAAGCATACTGTATATGTTTAACATAAGTATTTAAAGGGGTTGTGCGAGTTCAGAGCTAAACCCGGACATATCTACATTTTAACCCTGGCAGCCTCCCTAATATGAGCATCGGAAATTAGCTTTTTGGTTTATAATAACACACTGCAGGATGGAAGCTTCTGCCCAGCAGTGTGTTTTGGTGGGCGAGCTTTAGCGCTACCCTAGCCGTTTTACAGGCTAGGGCAGCACTAAAGCACGCACATTAGTGCTGGTGACATCATAGGGCTCACTGCTGGGTAGAAGCTTCCACCTAACAGTCCCTATGGATCTCTAGGAAAAGCTTTTCCCTGCGCGATTCAGTGTAGGGCAAAGGAGAGCATCGAAGCATGAAATGCTTCCATGCTCATATCAGGATGGCTGCCTGTGTGAAATTGTGGGTGTGTCCTGGTTCAGCTCTGAAATATTCATTTTATGCTGGATGACTGTGACAGATGCCTCTGACAAATGCCATCTATTTGCCATCTGTCACCCAATGGCTCCCATGTTAAAAAGTTACATATCATTTTTATTTATTTTTTACTGGATGTCCCAAGACTGTATTGAATTGGTATTATTATAAACTGTGTAAGGTTTCATTCACGCTACCATATTTTGCGGTCTGCAAAAAATATGGATGACGTCTTTGTGATGTCAGTGTTGCATCTGTTTTTTTTTGTTTTTGTTTTTTGGGCGGACCCATCCGCACAATGGACAAGTATAGAACATGTTCTATCTTTTTTTGTGCGGCTGTGTAATGGACATATGGATGTGATCAGCACATGTTGTGCTGTCTTCCTTTATTTATGACCCCTTTGTCTGCATCCGATCAGATGCAAGGTAAGAATATGATTGCGTGAATGGGGCTTAATAATGTAATTCAAGAATAAAGGATTGGCACATCTGTAGATTAAAGTTGGATGCAATGGATGCAGTAAACAATTGCTATTCTCTAAAAATGACTTGGGGCTTAGAAGATGGTCGTCTATTATTAGATAGGCACCTCCAGTGTTGCAATGAAATTCTGCATAGTGTGAAATTACATGCAAAACACTATAAAATACGAAATGTAGATTACTGTATGCTAAAATCAAAACTAATGTCTCTTTTAATAAATACTTTAGTTGTCAAGTTTTTACCCAGAATATTCATTCTATATACAATTCAATACTTTGCAACATGCAAAAATCAATGCAAAAAAGATCATTGATGACAATTTGCTGCAAAAGCATCTTGGCATTTCCCTACACTATATTCACACCTCCTCAGTCAATAAAGCATTAGACCTGGTTCCATATAGAACCTTTGTGCACTTTGAAGTTGCAGTGTTTAGATTTTCCATTCAGATTTCTTTGCTGAGGTGTTTTTATTTATTTATTAATTTATTTTCTTTCCTAAAATCATGTGTTATTAAGGGAATTGCAGCATACTGTAGGTTTGGTTGCACAGACTTCATCACGGCAATAGGGGAAATTTACTATAAAGTTCTCTGACTTAAGATGCATCAAAATCATTAAAAGACACACACTTCTTAAGAATTTTGGCACATCGTGGTAAGTTAGTGTACCAGATGCCTATATGTATGGTGTAGAATTCAGGTCTTACTTATGTAGAGAAGCATTTCAAAATTCCCTCCAATGTGTTTTTCCATGGAAGCAGCTCTAGGGATATTTCTACTGTTAGGCCCCTTTCACACAAGCAAGTATTCTGCGCAGGTGCAATGCGTGATGCGAACGTTTTGCGCCTGCACGGAATCCGGACCCATTCATTTCAATGGGGCTGTGTACACGAGCGTTGGGTTTCACGCATCACTTTTGCGTTGCGTGAAAATCACTGAATGTTTAATATTCTGCAATTTTCCAAACAGCCCTGGCCCCATAGAAGTGAATGGAGCAGCGTGAAAATCGCATTGTATCCGCAAGCAAGTGCAGATGTGATGTGTTTTTCATGAATGGTTGCTGAGAGATGTTGTTTGTATACATTCAGTTTTTTATCATGCGTGCGAAAAACGCATCAAAACACATTGCACCCACGCAATAAAAACTGAACAACTGAACACGATCGCAGGCAAACTGAATCACATTGCCTGGGAAATTGCTAGAGTCGAGAAAAAACATTTTAATGTAAAACAATTGTTATCCAGTTTTGCTGCAGTTTTCATGTAAGTTGGTTATTGGTTGGCCAATTATTATTATTTATTTGAATATTATTCAAATTAATTCCATGGTGTTGTACATCTAGAGGGATTACTCATATACAATATAAAAAATACTAATGCGATCACAGAGTGATACAGATACCTGCACATAGGTTCGGGCTGTCAAACAAATTCAACATGGATTTTGGCGCAGATTTCTTAGCATTTTAGCACCAAAATTCACATGACTTACTTACGGATTTTGATATGGTTTTTCCCCATCTTACTCTTTGCATTGCAAAGGCTACTTTCACACTAGCGTTAATATTTTACGATATTGAAATCCGTCATAGGGTCTCAATACCAGAAAAAAATGCTTCCGTTTTCTCCCCATTCATTGTCAATGGGGACAAAACGTAACTGAACAGAATGGAATGCTCCAAAATGCTTTCACTTCCGTTCTCATACCGGAGAGCATGCTGCGGCTTGCTTTCCATCCTAGAATGCGGAGGAAGATGGATCCGTCATGACTAACAATGTAAGTCAATGAGGACGGATCCGTTTTCTCTGACACAATCTGACACAATAGAAAACGGATCCGTCCCACATTGACTTTCAATGGAGTTCATGACGGATCCGTCTTGGGTATGTTACAGATAATACAGTACAAACGGATCCGTTCATAACGGATGCAGACGGTTGTATTATCAGTAACTGAAGCGTTTTTGATGAACCCTGCCGGATCCTGCAAAAATGCTAGTGTGAAAGTGTGAAAGTTCTAGTGTGAAAGTAGCTTTAGGCTACATGCACATGACAGTATGTGTTTTGTGGTCCGCAAATTGCGGATCCACAAAAAAAATTGATGCCGTTCGGTATGGCATCAGTTTTTTGTTAGCGGATCCGTTTTTTTTGCAGATCCATTGTAATAATGCCTATCCTTGTCCGCAAACTAGAAAAAAATAGGAAATGCTGACAAAAAATAGGACATACTGATGCAGACAGCACATGGTGTGCTGTCCGCGTTTTTTGCGGACCCATTGAAATGAATGGGTCCGCATCCTATCCGCAAAAAAAAACGAATTGGACACGAAAACAAAATGCAGTCGTGTGCATGAGGCCTAAATCTGCACAAATCCGCACAAAGAACACACACAAACAATGCACTAGCTGCAGATTTCTAAATCCACATGGCAGGTCAATTTCCACACAGAAAAAAAAAAGCTAAGTGTACTTTTATCAGATCTCATTCTGTTTGGAGGTACTGTATGACCCTGTGGTTTTTCTGTACCAAAAATTCTGCACAGTAAAAACACTTGTATTCTGCAATGTGTGTAGGTACCCTGAAGTGTATCACATCTAGACCATACAGTAAAGTTTATCACACCATATGGCAGAATGAAGAATACTTCCATATACACTCACCTAAAGAATTATTAGGAACACCCTACTAATACGGTGTTGGACCCCCTTTTTGCCTTCAGAACTGCCTTAATTCTACGTGGCATTGATTCAACAAGGTGCTGATAGCATTATTTAGAAATGTTGGCCCATATTGATAGGATAGCATCTTGCAGTTGATGGAGATTTGAAGGATGCACATCCAGGGCACGAAGCTCCCATTCCACCACATCCCAAAGATGCTCTATTGGGTTGAGATCTGGTGACTGTGGGGGCCATTTTAGTACAGTGAACTCATTGTCATGTTCAAGAAACCAATTTGAAATGATTAGAGGTTTGTGACATGGTGCATTATCCTGCTGGAAGTAGCCATCAGAGGATGGGTACATGGTGGTCATGAAGGGATGGACATGGTCAGAAACAATGCTCAGGTAGCCCGTGGCATTTAAACGATGGCCAATTATTTAAACGATGGCCAATTGGCACTAAGGGGCCTAAAGTGTGCCCAGAAAACATCCCCCCACACCATTACACCACCACCACCAGCCTACACAGTGTTAACAAGGCATGATGGATACATGTTCTCATTCTGTTTACGCCAAATTCGGACTCTACCATTTGAATGTCTCAACAGAAATCGAGACTCATCAGACCAGGCAACATTTTTCCAGTCTTCAACAGTCCAATTTTGGTGAGCTCGTGCAAATTGTAGCCTCTTTTTCCTATTTGTAGTGGAGATGAGTGGTACCCGGTGGGGTCTTCTGCTGTTCTAGCCCACCTTTCTTTCCCATTCTGACATTCAGTTTGGAGTTCAGGAGATTGCCTTGACCAGGACCACAACCCTACATGCATTGAAGAAACTGCCATGTGATTGGTTGACTAGATAATCGCATTAATGAGAAATAGAACAGGTGTTCCTAATAATTCTTTAGGTGAGTGTAAATAGCAAGGATACTTAGCATAGTGTAGTGAGTAGTTTGTCACTATGATGCAAGACACAGTCATATGACAACATTTGGTAGACAACAGGTACTTGGTGAAAAAGGCTGGTTGTGATTTAACCAGGTGACATTTGTGCTACTATAGAGTAGTCTATTGCATTATCCGTATTTCTAAATTAATTGGTATACTATTTCCACCATTAATTGATATATATTCTGTGTCGCTGCATGGAAAAATTGATCTATGACAGCAACATATAGCTATAAACTGTCATAGATTTGTACTATAATTTAAAGAGGACATGTCACCACAAAATGCAATGCAGTCTGAAAGCACCATTTTATAGAGCCGGAGAAGCTGATCTATAGTTTTGTAGGAAAAGATTCAGTAAAACCTGTAATTTATTTATACACTTTTCTCTCTCTGCTTTTTCTACCTCCTTTGAGCAGCTATTGGTACAGGATGGAGGCGTTATCAGTAATAGTATTGTATGTGTATAAGTGAGCATACAGAGATAGCTGTCAGTCACTGATAACCCCTCCCTCCTGTACCTATAGCACTTTATGGAGCTGCAGATGTAAATGTAAAAAATTAGTTTTACTGAATCTTTTCCCACTAAAATATATATCAATCTGCTCAGCATCTCCTGTTCTGTAAAATGCTGAACTTCATTTTTTGGTGACAGGGCCTCTTTAAGCCAGCATCTGTCATAAATTACAGTAAATCTCGAAGAGTCACATCATTTATGTGAAAACGTTAAACTTTCTGATGCCAGAAAAATGTAGATTAGTGCTAGATTTCCCCAACATGTGATGGAACATTCAACTATTCTGTTTAATCCTTAAAAATGTGTGTATGGGCCAATATGTATATGGATCTGTGCAAAATGGATCCGTAATACAGCTTTTTGCATTAGGCCTTAAAAAGGTATTCAGATTGGTACAAGTTATCCCCTATCCCCTATAGATTCGGTTGGTTTGCCAAATTTTCCGAAAATATTTGATTCGATCCGAATTTATTTGCGGCAAATTGTGTTAGAAAATGGCTATTTCCTGGCTGCAGAGAGCCTGTATAGTAGTGTAGAACACTGTGCCTTGCAGTAACATGCATAGGGAGTCTGCTGTGGTAGTGAAACAATACTGTGAGTCACTATGGCAAATGAGAGGTGTCGCTCTTAGGCTACATGCACAAGTAACGGCCGTCACACAGCAATCTTTAGCACCAGTGAAAGTCTATGGGGCTATTCACATGGCTGTTCTTTTAACGGCCAGTGAATAGCGTCCGTTCCAAAATAGGACATGTTTCACGGCAGGACGGACCCCATTGAAATCAATGGGACAGTTTTTAATGGCCGATTGACAGGAGTGCACCCGTCTAATGGACGGTAAAAACAGGTACACTGGCCATTTAGGGGTTAAAAAAAAATCACCTCATCCACTTGCTCGCAGAGCGTCAGTCTCTTCTCTCTTCATTGAGCAGGACCTGTGTTCTGCGTGTTGATGTAACCACGTGGGAGCGCGCAGTGACGTCATCGCGCACCATCGGCAGGTCCCATTTTGTGAAGAGAGAAGAGACTGCTGCAGCACGAGCAAGTGGATGAGGTGAGGTTTTTTTTTTGGGCTGTGGGACTCTATATAAACCATGGGGGACATTATAAAGATGGGGTCCCTAAAAAAAACGAAAAACACACACTATGGGGGACATTATTTAAGATGGGGCCCTACATTGGGGGCATTATTAAAGCTGGGGGCAGCAACAAGAAAAAAATCCTACACTATGGGGGACATTTTAGCTTAGGCCCTACCATCCTGTGGGTGTTCTCAGAAGAGTGGGTCTAGAAATAACTTGAAATCAAATTCATTCATTTTTCATGTCTGTTTTTAAGGGACACGAAAAACTGATCCAAAACGGATGCAAAACGGACATTAAAAACAGACACATGGCCAGAAAATGGATGCACACAATGATGCAAAATGGCCATGAAAAACTGACAGTGTGTCAGTTTTTAACTGATGTTTTTTTTTCACTGTCGTGTGCATGAGGCCTTAGAATCACTTTACACTTCACTCATTTGGTCAATTACGGGGCCAAAACTAATAGCCTTACAGGTCAATGTTAGCGCCAGGTATAAAGAACCATGCAGAGGCCTAAGATCCTACTATAGCGTGAAAGAGCACACTCCTTTTACACCGTCGTCAGCTGATTGCACATAGATGTCTACAGAACCTGCTCTATTAAATGCTTATACAAGTAGAGGACCCCTGACAGAGGAGAGGGTGTCATCAGTAAGTTTGTGTTGAGGTCACTGATTATTTTGCCCTTCCTCTGATCCGTCAGAACAATTACCCCCCCCCAAAAACGGATCCTGTCAGTAATCCATCAGTATTGCTAAAGCAAAAAAAAACAGGAGTGGATCCAAAACAGAGATGGAATACTGAATGGAATATTTGCATGTCTTCTGTGTTTTGTACCCACTCCTGCTTTTGGCTACCAGATCATAAGCAAATTCTGATGCAAAATATGGGCCATGTCATACAGGCCTTACACCTGCTACTTAGACAGCACCGTTGTGCGTCTCATTTTTCCTTCCTTCTGACAGATCAGAAGAAGGGTCAAAAAAATTATGATGTCAACCAGGCCAAAAAGGCAAAATAGTGACCCAGTCATGAAGTTGAGAGGGTAAGAACGGATAACAAGTACACAGAGTGGCCCAGTGACAGAGTAGTGAGGTAGCAGCAGCATGAGGAGACCAGAGAGTGGCCCAATGACAGAATGGTGAGGTGGCAGCAGCAAGAGAAGTCCACAGAATGGCCTAGTGACATAGTGTTAAGGTGGCAGCAGCATGAGGACCCCACAGAGTGGCCCAGTGACATAGTGGTGAGGTGGCAGCAGCATGAGGAGCCCACAGAGTGCTGTGGTAGCAGCAGCATGAAAAGACCACAGAGTGGTGATGTGGCAGCAGCATGTGGAAACCGCAGAGTGGTGAGGTGGCAGCAGCATAAGGGGACCACAGAGTGGCCCAGTGACATAGCGGTGACGTGGCAGCAGCATGAGGAGACCACAGAGTGGCCCAGTAACATAGTAGTCAGCTGGCAGAAGCATGAGGAGACCACAGAGTGGTGATGTGAGAGCAGCATGAGGAGACCATATAGTGATGAGGTGGCAGCAGCATGAGGAGACCACAGAGTGGCCCAGTGACATAGCGGTAAGGTGGAAGCCTCATGTGGAGACCACAAAGTGGTGATGTGACAGCAGCATGAGGAGACCAAAAATTGGCCCAGTTATATAGTGGTGAGGTGACAGTAGCATGAGGAGCCCACAGAGTGGTGAGATGACAGCAGAATGAAAATACCACAGAGTGGTGAGGTGGCAACAGCATGAGGAGACCACAGAGTGGCCCAGTTACATAGTGGTGAGGTGGCAGCAGCATGAGGAGACCACAGAGTGGTGAGGTGGCAACAGCGTGAGGATACGACAGAGTGGCCCAGTTACATAGTGGTGAGGTGGCAGCAGCATGAGATCACAAAGTGGCCCATTGACATAGTGATGAGGTGGCAGCAGCATGAGGAGACCACAGAGTGGCCCAGTTACATAGTGGAGAGGTGGCAGCAGCATGAGGAGACCACAGAGTGGCCCATTGACATAGTGGTGAGGTGGCAGCAACATGAAGAGACCACAGAGTGCCACAGTGACATAGTGGTGAGCTGGCAGCAGCATGAAGAGACCACAAAGTTGTGATGTGGCAGCATCTTGAGGAGACCACAGAGTGGTGAGGTGGCAGCAGCATGAGGAGACCACAGAGTGGTAAGGTGGCAGCAGCATGAGGAGACCACAGAGTGGGGAATTGGCAGCAGCATGAGGAGAACACAGAGTGGCCCAGTGACATAGTGGTGAGCTGGCAGCAGCATGAGGAGACCACAAAGTGGTGATGTGGCAGCAGCATGAGGAGACCACTGAGTGGTAATGTGGCAGCATGTGGAGACCAGAGTGGGGAATTAGCAGCAGCATGAGGAGTCCGCAAAGTGGCCCATTGACATAGTGGTGAGGTGGCAGCAGCATGAGCAGACCAAAGAGTTGTGATGTGGCAGAAGATTGAGGAGACTACAGAGTGCTGAGGAGGCAGCAGCATGAGGAGACCAAAGAGTGGCCCAGTGACATAGTGGTCAGCTGCTTTTTGGCAAAAAAATGACGGCTTGGGACCCTCCACCTTGGTTCGGGACAAGCCATCAGTTCTCTTAAAGGTGCAGAGTCCACCACTTGGAAAGGGAGGGACTGCAGCACCAGCAACTTGGCCAGGAGCACGTTCAGTTTTTGTGTCATTGGGTGAGCGCACGCATACTGTTGTCTCCTGGCAATCGTTTCGGAGATCGATTGTTGACGGAATGACTGATGAGAAGTCAGGACCATCAGATGATGAGAAGGACAGACAGCTCCCTTCAGCTGAGGTGGTGGAGCCTTGACTGCCTGAAATCGTCTGCATGCCACTGGGGTTTACAGTGCTTGCTGCAGCAGGCTGGACCACCACATTGGAGCTACGGTTCTCCCAGGGAACTTTATGGTGACCCATTGACATTGGCACCCTGGCCACACTTAACCTTCTGCTCACAAATTCGGCAAACGGCCATGTTCACCTCCGGCGGCCTAACAAAAAATTGCCACATCGCCGAGTATGGCATTTTCCCCCCAACACTCCACGCTGACTGCTACTGCCGCTGCCTCCTTGAACCCCTGCACTGCTACTTTCCGGGCCAGTCGGCTCCTGCGAAGTGGGTGGTCTACCCCAGCCATATTTGGCTCCTAACCTCCCACTGCTGCCACCCTGCTGACTCACAGCCACGCTACCACCCTGCTGGCTCAGCCACCCTCTTCTCCTGATGATGATGATAAAGCCTCTTCTTCGCCCGGCTACCAAGTGAGATCGGCTACATCATCATCATATGCTACTTTCTGCACGTCACTGATGTCCCCCTAAACGGTATCGGTGACAAGAGCCTGACCGCTCGCAACACCTGCTCCCACTTGACTTTCATCACTACTTGTCCGCCTACCAGAGAAAGCGGTGGATGTCTCCTCCAGATCTTGGCTGGGAAGTAGCTGCTGACTGTCCTCTAGTAGCTCGTCCTCGCTGAAAAGTGGAGCTGAGCCTACGGCATATAAAACTTCTCGCGCTGAGTTAACTGAAAATTACAGAGGAAGGTTCAGGACAGATGGAGGCACAGGGCCTACTTCCGGGCCATGCCAACTAAGCGTTGTGTCAGAACCCACCGACTCTTGATGTCACTTGCGACAAAGACCGAGTCAACCATTCAAGCATTGCTAGGTTGCTGGTGAAGACACGACCGCTAGATGACACCAGTAGTTCAGGCCTCTGTCACGACCATGTTTATGGCCGTGACTCCTTGGGAGCCGCATACAGTTGCCCGAGGTTTGGATTGTAGTGTCAACCGCAGCGGGAGGCATATTGTTGTTGGCCTCAAGTGCGGTTGCCGCGGACAACAGCTATGTGTGCGGTTCCCTTGGAGTTGTGTGCGCGTTTGTATGCACTTTGGTATGTCTGTGTGCACTCTGTGTTATGTGTGGTGTGCACTTACATCGTCCCCTCACTGTGGTTGCCTGTGGCAACGATTGGTCGTTGTGTGTACATGTGGTGGCAGTGTCCCAGCCTTCGGGCTGACTCCCAGGACACGGTTGCCACCCATGTCGTTGCCTGCGGCAACAGCCACAGTGTGTTCGTTGTTTGGACACTTCCCCTGTAAGTTGTGTTTTCCCTTCAGTGGTTTTGGAAGGGTTAACTCCCTTTCTGTGTGTGTGAGTCACGGGGTGTGTCTGATTGTTGGGTGTGGCCTCTTGGCCCTATATAGCCTCAGTTGTAGGCAGTAGCCAGAGAGGGTGCTTCAGCCATGCTGGCTGGAGACATCCTCCTGGTTACTTACCAACTGCCAGTGGGGGCCATCCTTCTGGTCATAGCAAATATAATGTCGTTTGGTGTCTAGAAGATGTGTTTGGTTTTATGCTTGTTTAGTGCACCTATGGTCCTGGGTTCCCGTGTGATGTGTGTTGTGTGCGGAGTCCTGTTGTTTGTGGATAGCAGTACTTCCACATGGGTTCCAGGTTTTGTGTCTGTGGCAGGTGAGTGTTATGTTTGTGGCAAGTACCTGCCATTGCCATAGGTTGTATTTGTTCTCCCTTCCTTGCAGCTTGGCCAGTTAGACTCCTGTTCCTCCGTATCCAGAAGGAACAGGTTGTCTTACCCTGACTCCTAGTCCAGGGACCGGTCGGAGGGTGAGTTAGGGCTCCGAGGTTCCTGAGCATGGGTCCTCCTACCTTAAAGGTCGGCCCATGCAGCTAGGAGTTAGGGTCAGGTTAGGGACACGATAGGAGGTGACCTGCTCCCTAATCCTGTCCACCTGGTCAAGTAGCGACCATCTTCCACCATCGCACGGCTGAGGGTTTTCCCCATCCTCAGCCGTGACAGCCTCTCACTGAGACTCCTGCTGCCAACCCCCCTTCTTCTGCTGCTGTCATGGTGGGGAGTGGGGGAAACCCCCCAAAGTACAATGTGACCGACAAGCTACTAGTCCAGAAGCTGGAATAAGGGAGAAGGTCACCTCCTATTGCTTCCCTAACCCTCGCCCTAACTCCTACCTATATGAGCGGACCTGGATGGTAGGACGGCACATACCCAGGAACCCTTAGTCTCCCTGATAATCGCTCAAAAATAGGCAAAGGGCTGAGGTGACCTGTTCTTCCATTACACGGAAGCACAGGAGTCTCAACCAGCCTAGTTTCCAGGAAAAAGTAGAGACCATATATAGCTACTGGATTGGCAGGTAAGCACACAGAACAACACACTCACCTGCCGCAGCCACAATGTCTGGTGAACCAGTTTTACGGACACTGGGGAAACACATCGGGACAAGTAACTGTAAAGGGACAAGAATCTGAAAACTCCACTAGCAGGGTTACAGCAGGTGACAGTCAGGCCTTAGCTACCGAGAGGTGGGGTCGCCACTTTCGGGGTGGGTGCTCCGCCTGTAGGCAGGGGTAATGTTGAGGGATATATTAGGGATTTCTTCCCCCTCCTGTCCTGACTTCACCTCTCGTATAGCCATTGTCCAGGTCCATGGTCTCCAAACTGTAAGTTTGTAAATTTTAGTTTATTGGATTGTATTATCCTGGACACATCTAAAGTAAGGCTTTATCTATTTATCTGGCATAGTTCACAATTATTTTCTTTATTTATATAGGGTATTATATTAACATGTAAAAGTTAAAGCTACGTTTTATTTGGAAAGTAATTTTTTCTCTGTGATATTCCGATTTGTCACTTTTAAAACCTTTTAATTTTTTACAGTGATAGCCCTTTTCCTATTACTACACCCCAGAAAAAGAAATACAACAATCACAATTCACTGCAGAACGGATAATGAGACGTACATATATTTCCTTTTAATAATAAACCACGTAAATGGCTGTAGTACAATGTAACTTTGCCACTGAACGGCAATTTAGACGATACATTTTTTTTTTCTGATTAATAAACCCCCCCAAAAGAAATGACAATCACAATTCACCACAGAACGGCAATTAGGACGTATTCTTTTTCCTATTTCTAAACCCTAAAAAAAGAAACAATCACAATTCACCCCAGAACAGCTAATAGGACGTACGTATCTTTCCTATTAATACACCCCGTAAATGGCTATATCACACCGAACTTTCCCCCCAATCACAAGCAAGGTTTGCTGGAATTATTGATGTATCATAAAGTGCAAACAACCTAAAAGCAGCAGTATAACACCAATTTGGATCCCCAATTAGTGCAGCAAGATATAATAGAATCACTCCTATTACCCAGGCCTAGCACTCTCCTATTGCACCCTGTTATCATTTTATAGTGTGGATGATGCCTCTCCATCCTTTTTCCTACAGCTTGAATAATCTTTCCCTGAACTTCTCGATTGAATTGATCTTTCAGCACAAAGAAGTCCTTCCTATCACTGTCTCTAGTGCCTGCTGACATCTCTCCCTGTACTAAGCACACTGGAAAATGACTGAATCCAAGATGGCTGAGGCTATTTATAGGGCTTCGACATCACAGGGGCTGGCTGGCTGCTGATTGGCTGCATGCATGGCATCGTGGGTGATCACTCATTTCCAGAGTTCCTTGCTCCATGTCCTAACACCTGCAACAGCCATTTTACGAAAAAATGTGATTCGGTACAATGAAGAGTGAATAAATTTGGCTTCGGTGTGAATCAAATTTTTCCTGAAATTCGAATCTAATTCTACTTCGTCAACTTCGATTTGCTTATCTATACTAATGATGCCAGGATTTCTAAAAAGACAATGGCTGATATGGCGCGTCACAATGTCTTGGCATAAAGCCTGTCAGTACAATACAATTCCAGATTATGTGCGGGTTAATTAAAAGAAAAATTACACTTGATTTTTAAAAAATAATTACAATTACCCACTACACATAACTGTCACAACCAGACAGCTGAGAAGCTCTGACAGAAGCCTTTCAGAACCTCCTCCTTGAGTTTTCTTTGTTGCTGGGCGGCTTATACTACTTCCTGGAGTGTGTGTGCATGCTGATCCTGTTTCCCAGTCTGCTACAAAGTTAAGTGCTGTACATTTATCTGTTATTTTCTGTTTGCTGGATCCCAGGTGACCCTGACTCCCTCCGTGTCTGGTGTAGGGAGCCGGTGATCATGTCCCCTCACTATTGTAGGGTGTTCAGGGGTTATATAGTCGAGGTACGTGGATATGCAACCATCCATCTTTGGGATTTTTGCATAGGCTGAGCAGCCAGGGAAAGTGCCAGGTCTTGTGCAGGGGTCTCCCTTTTGGTTCCTTAGCCTTGGATCCAGTGAGTCATATATGCATGTAGCATTGTCTTGTTTCCTGTACACCGTCAGTGACAATAACCCACTACACATGCTATGCGCTACATTATGAAATTACTATAAAAGAACTAATCAAATCCTGACTAATCTGACATTACACTGTACATGCACAAAGGTTCCGTTTGACCTTCACAAGTAAAAATACATATATGTTTATTTGTTCTCCAGGAACCCTTAATGATTGAAATTGACAAGCACAAAAAACACGGCAATATTTCAAGAGTCTATGCCTTGGATTACTTTGACCAGTTTAACCAGAGAGCTTTTCTATGGTCTTCTGTGTTTTTTTTGCTCATAACCGGGATGACACATTTCATTTAGACTGTCTGCCTGGTCAGAAGAGCAAACAAGCAGAAATATTGGCAGTAGTTTCTAACTTGTGAAATAATACATCTCTTTAAATATTTGTGACTCCGTTGGGAAATGAGATTCATCTTTGAGATATCAGATAAATAAATCTATCCCATTAATGCTAATTACATTTAAATACACTTTAAAGCAACAACAAAATATGACTTTATGAGAGTGGAAAGCAACACAATTATCATCTAATGTACATCTCAAGGACAGTGCTCATTTAGCATATGGTGCCTTTGATCAGTCATCTTTTACCTCTAAATAAAATACACTCTCTAGTGATGCTTGTTGTTGTGCAAATGACGCGTAATGATAATGACAATAAGGCTATGTCCATACAGAACATAAACAGAGATGAGCAATTTTTCAGAAATTCATTTAGGGTTCGATTTGGTCATTAGTTGGCAGATTAGATTGGGTCAAAATTACAGATGAGCAAACCTTTTGAGATTTGGTTTGTTTCAGAGTTGCAACATTTTTCCAAAAGTTAGTTTCGGACCCAAATAGATTCTACCCAAATGAAAGTTTCTCCAATTGCCCTGAAAATTGGTAGTTAATTCCCTCTAGTCCCCTAGGGCATATATATATATATATATATATATATATATATATGTACAGTTGCAAGAAAAAGTATGTGAACCTTTTGGAATGATATGGATTTCTGCACAAATTGGTCATAAAATGTGATCTGATCTTCAACTAAGTCACAATAGACAATCACAGTCTGCTTAAACTAATAACACACAAAGAATTAAATGTTACCATGTTTTTATTGAACACACCATGTAACAACATTCACAGTGCAGGTGGAAAAAGTATGTGAACCCCTAGACTAATGACATCTCCAAGAGCTAATTGAAGTGAGGTCTTACCCAACTGGAGTCCAATCAATGAGATGAGATTGGAGGTGTTGGTTACAGCTGCCCTATAAAAAACAGCAGTTCTGGGTTTGTTTTTCACAAGATGAAATGATGCCTCGCACAAAAGAGCTCTCAGAAGACCTACGATTAAGAATTGTTGACTTGTATAAAGCTGGAAAGGGTTATAAAAGTATCTCCAAAAGCCTTGCTGTTCATCAGTCCACGGTAAGACAAATTGTCTATAAATGGAGAAAGTACAGCACTCCTGCTACTCTCCCTAGGAGTGGCCGTCCTGTAAAGATGACTGCCAGAGCACAGCGCAGACTGCTCAATGAGGTGAAGAAGAATCCTAGTGTCAGCTAAAGACTTACAAAAGTCTCTGGCATATGCTAATATCCCTGTTAGCGAATCTACGATACGTAAGACGTTAAACAAAAATGGATTTCATGGCATTTACATGATACTACAGAGGAAGCCACAGCTGTCCCAAAAAAACCATTGCTGCACATTTACACTTTGCACAAGAGCACCTGGATGTTCCACAGCAGTACTGGCAAAATATTCTGTGGACAGATGAAACCAAAGTTGAGTTATTTGGAAGAAACACACAACACTATGTGTGGAGAAAAAGAGGCACATCACAACATCAAAACCTCATCCCAACTGGGAAGTATGGTGGTGGGGGCATCATAATTTGGGGCTGCTTTGCTGCGTCAAGGCCTGGACAGATTGCTATCATCGAAGGAAAAATGAATTCCCAAGTTTATCAAGACATTTTGCAGCAGAACTTAAGACCATCTGTCCACCAGCTGAAGCTCAACAGAGGATCGGTGTTGCAACAGGGCAATGACCCAAAGCATAGAAGTAAATGAACAACAGAATGGCTTAACCAGAAGAAAATATGCCTTCTGGAGTGGCCCAGTCAGAGTCCTCAACCCGATTGAGATGCTGTGGTATGACCTCAAAAAAGCGATTCACACCAGACATCCCAAGAATATTGCTGAACTGAAACAGTTCTGTAACGGACCGTTTCAGCAGACAAGGGGTTAAAATCTGTTTAGGCGATATGCCCCTTTCTGAGAGACAGGCACAGCTACTGCAGAACACCAAACTCCCGAACTGGATTCAAAATAGCACTCCAAACTGGAACCTCGCGAATAGCTGCTAGCAGACGAACAGGAAAAGCATACAATCAGCTTACACTCCTGGCAATCAGTCTCTAACAGCATACAGGGAACCCCCCCAATAACGAGACAAGGCTCCGTGTTGAGGGTCAAGCAGTGGTCTGACTGTACTTCAAGTGCAGCCTCTTTTATTCACAGAAAACAAACATAGTACTGCTCACAGGGTTTTGAAATCCAACCAATCAAAATCTTACAACACACACAATGCAAGTACAGCAACCAATCGTTCACGCCCTCAGAGGACCAGAAGGGAGACTGCGACACAGGACAGATACAACACATCCCCACAATGCATCATGGTTTCCTCCTCTCTGTCCCGGAGACAACCGAGGAGCAATCCAATTGTCTCTCAGGACAAAGGGAAATCGCCAATACACATGTAGAGACAACAGGACAGGAATCACCACCCAAACACACAATGTCACACCCCCACAGCAAACACAGACATTTAACATATCCCCAGATAGCTCAAGTCTGAGTGCATATCATTAGGTGAATGGCACTCAGAATACACAAATACAATAATATTAGCTATCTGGGTACCCTCACATAACATACAATTTAACTGAACGCATAATAACATAAAATACAATTCCAAAGACAGATTTAAGCTGTGCGGCCGGTCTGTCTTCTCCTTTAAAGTTAATATGGGCCATAATCCTGAGGCAAAAGGCTTTTAAACAGGCCTCTCCAAAACCCAGTGGCAAGGTTGGTTTCGCCACACATCTCCCCCTCCCAGGGAAGACTAACCAGATACCTGACCTCACGCCGGTCGGTACATGAGTTAGTCTGGCAGCTCACCCACAACCAAATACTGGACCTGTTGAATTTAGTAGCCTGTCTCTGTCCAGTGAATCCACCAAGGTTATATTGGTAGCTGGTACTCCCGGTCTCTGAGTTGCTCCCTGGCTTGGAGTGAGGGTTGCTTTGTGGGCAGGGATCAGCGGGACTCTGCCCTGGTACCAGCGCTACCATGGAAGAAGCCTGGTTGGAGTCTGGTTGTTGGAGGGGGAAACTGACTGTCTCCCCTTTGGCTAAACAGCCCTGTTGCTGGGGGACAGGACTGACTGTCCCTACCCCTGTGCTGTAAGTGCAGAGACCACTGTCCCATCTGCACTGTTGTGGGGCTTACTGTCTCCCCCTGGTGCATTAAACTGCCGCTGGGTAGAGGGGGTAACAAGCTCTTCTCCCATACATACTTCCAGCCGCTGGGGAGGGCGACCGACCGCCTCCAATCCCAATACAGTGTCCTGCTGCTGGGTAAAGGAGACTGGGCTCTCTATTCCCTGTAGGACACTTTGCCGCTGGGGGACAGGACTGACTGTCTCTACCCCCTGTAACTCCGCCTGCCGCTGGGGAATGGAGACTGGGCTCCCAATTCCCTGTAAATCACCCAGCCGCTGGGGAATGGAGACTGGGCTCCCAATTCCCTGCAATTCACACGGCCAATAGGGAGAGGGGGTAACTAGCTCCTCTCCCATACATACTTCCAGCCTCTGGGGAGGGAGACTGACTGTTTCCACTCCCAATACAGTGTCCTGTTGCTGGGGAAAGGAGACTGGGCTCTCTATTCCCTGCTGGACACTCTGCCGCTGGGGAATGGAGACTGGGCTCCCAATTCCCGGCACATCACTCGGCCGCTGGGGATGGAGACTGGGCTCCCAATTCCAAAAAAATCATGCTGCTGCTGGGGGGCAGGAGCAACTACCTCTGCCCCCTGTAACTCAGTCTGCCGCTGGGGAGGGAGGACGCTGCTCTCCTCTCCCTGCATTTTACACTGCCGCTGGGGAATGGAGACTGGGCTCCCAATTCCCTGCAGGACCAGTGGAGAGACCTCAGTCCCATCTCTACCGGCCACCTGGGGTCCTTCCCAGTAACGCTCTACAATATCTGCCCATCTGAATGGGTCTGGGTCTGTCACCTTACTCTCCTGCTGAGCCTTCCCAATGGAGTGGAAGAGATCTCGGTAGTCCTGCTCCAGTTCCCACTCCAGGGTTGCTAGGTGAGCCAGGTCTTGCTCTACCTCATGGGGGTCATCCCACTCATGCCTAGCCTCCCTCTCATAGAAAATGTCCTGAAGTCTGGTTTGCGCAGGGCTCCCAAAGCCAGGCTCTGCAAAGGACTCCCATAACAAGCCAGGACCATCAAACTTCTCTCCCTCTGGCTTGTCATGTTCGGCTGTCCAGGGTATATACTGTGCCATATACCACCAAAGCGCCTGGTAGGCATCCTCCAGCCATAGCTCCTGCCATACCCGGTGCTCTAGTTCCTTCACCCATTCCTCCAGGGGCTGCTCTCCCAGGAAGGGCATCCGCAGGGCAACTTGCTTCTGCAACCGCTGCTCTTCACTGGGGAGACTCTCACCCCGCTGGTATTGTACATTATCGAGGGCCTGGTACCAGATGCCTTTCCTTAATGCATCCCGGCCATCCAGGTCCTCCTCCTCGTATAACACTGCTATTCCATCCTGTTGCTTTTAGGGTCGCTGTACTGGGACATGCGTTGCCCTTAAATTGTAGAATCCACAGAAATGGTGTCTCCTGTAGCTGTCCTTCTGGCTGTAGGAACGATCCTGCTGCTTGCCACCATTTGTAACGGACTGTTTCAGCAGACAAGGGGTTAAAATCCGTTTAGGCGATAGGGCCCTTTCTGAGAGACAGGCACAGCTACTGCAGAACACCAAACTCCCGAACTGGATACAAAATAGCACTCCAAACTGGAACCTCACGAATAGCTGCTAGCAGACGAACAGGAAAAGCATACAATCAGCTTACACTCCTGGCAATCAGTCTCTAACAGCATACAGGGAATCCCCCCAATAACGAGACAAGGCTCCGTGTTGAGGGTCAAGCAGTGGTCTGACTGTACTTCAAGTACAGCCTCTTTTATTCACAGAAAACAAACATAGTACTGCTCACAGGGTTTTGAAATCCAACCAATCAGTATCTTACAACACACACAATGCAAGTACAGCAACCAATCGTTCACGCCCCCGGAGGACCAGAAGGGAGACTGCGACACAGGACAGATACAACACATCCCCACAATGCATCATGGTTTCCTCCTCTCTGTCCCGGAGACAACCAAGGAGCAATCCAATTATCTCTCAGGACAAAGGGAAATCCCCAATACACATGTGGAGACAACAGGACAGGAATCGCCACCCAAACACACAATGTCACACCCCCACAGCAAACACAGACATTTAACATATCCCCAGATAGCTCAAGTCTGAGTGCATATCATTAGGTGAATGGCACTCAAAATACACGAATACAATAATATTAGCTATCTGGGTACCCTCACATAACAATACAATTTAACGCATAATAACATAAAATACAATTCCAAAGACAGATTTAAGCTGTCTTCTCCTTTAAAGTTAGTATGGGCCATAATCCGGAGGCAAAAGGCTTTTAAACAGGCCTCTCCAAAAAACAGTGGCGAGGTTGGTTTCGCCACAAGTTCTGTAAAGAGTAATGGTCAAGCATTACTCCTGACTAGGGATGAGCGAACTCGAACTGTATAGTTCGGGTTCGTACCGAATTTTGGGGTGTCCGTGACACGGACCCGAACCCGGACATTTTCGTAAAAGTCCGGGTTCGGGTTCGGTGTTCGTCGCTTTCTTGGCGCTTTTGTGACGCTTTCTTGGCGCTTTTTGAAAGGCTGCAAAGCAGCCAATCAACAAGCGTCATACTACTTGCCCCAAGAGGCCATCACAGCCATGCCTACTATTGGCATGGCTGTGATTGGCCAGAGCACCATGTGACCCAGCCTCTATTTAAGCTGGAGTCACATAGCGCCGCCCGTCACTCTGCTCTGATTAGCGTAGGGAGAGGTTGCGGCTGCGACAGTAGGGCGAGATTAGGCAGATTAACTCCTCCAAAGGACTTGATTAACTGATCGATCTGCAGCTGTGGATCATTGAGCTGCTGATCCTCAATTGCTCACTGTTTTTAGGCTGCACAGACCGTTTGTCAGTCTCATTTTTCTGGGGTGATCGGCGGCCATTTTGTGTCTTGTGGTGCGCCAGCACAAGCTGCGACCAAGTGCATTTAACCCTCAATGGTGTGGTTGTTTTTTGGCTAAAGCCTACATCAGGGTGAAGCTGTCACACCAAGTGCATTTAACCAGCAATAGTCTGTTCATTTTTTGGCCATATACAAAATCAGGGGCAAGCTGCGCCTGTCACCAAGTGCATTTAACCCTCAATGGTGTGGTTGTTTTTTGGCTAAAGCCTACATCAGGGTGAAGCTGTGACACCAAGTGCATTTAACCAGCAATAGTCTGTTCATTTTTTGGCCATATACAAAATCAGGGGCAAGCTGCGCCTGTCACCAAGTGCATTTAACCCTCAATGGTGTGGTTGTTTTTTGGCTAAAGCCTACATCAGGGTGAAGCTGTCACACCAAGTGCATTTAACCAGCAATAGTCTGTTCATTTTTTGGCCATATACAAAATCAGGGGCAAGCTGCGCCTGTCACCAAGTGCATTTAACCCTCAATGGTGTGGTTGTTTTTTGGCTAAAGCCTACATCAGGGTGAAGCTGTCACACCAAGTGCATTTAACCAGCAATAGTCTGTTTATTTTTTGGCCATATCCCAGTCTAATTCTGTCACTAAATCCATACCGGTCACCCAGCGCCTAAATACTAGGCCTCAAATTTATATCCAGCTAAATCTGTCCCTAGTGCTGTAGCTGGGCGAGTTATTTAGTGTCCGTTCAAGCACATTTCTTGTTCTGGGTTGAAATACAATTCCCAATTTAGCAATTTCATAATTTAGTGGTTCCTGCTATATCAGAGCTATTTGAAATCTATCCCAAAAAGGGTATATAATATTGAAGGTGCACATTGGGTCATTCAGAATAACTTCACACACACCCGCTACTGTGTATTTCCAAGTCTAATTCTGTCACTAAACCCATACCTGTCACCCAGCGCCTAAATACTAGGCCTCAAATTTAAATCCCTCTAAATCTCTCGTTACCGCTGTACTGTTGTTGCTGGGCAAGATATTTAGTGTCCGTCAAAGCACATTTTTTGTTCTGGGTTGAAGTACAATTCCCAATTTAGCAATTTCATAATTTAGTGGTTCCTGCTATATCAGAGCTATTTGGAATCTATCCCTAAAAGGGTATATAATATTGAAGGTGCACATTGGGTCATTCAGAATAACTTCACACACACCCGCTACTGTGTATTTCCAAGTCTAATTCTGTCACTAAACCCATACCTGTCACCCAGCGCCTAAATACTAGGCCTCAAATTTAAATCCCTCTAAATCTCTCGTTACCGCTGTACTGTTGTTGCTGGGCAAGATATTTAGTGTCCGTCAAAGCACATTTTTTGTTCTGGGTTGAAGTACAATTCCCAATTTAGCAATTTCATAATTTAGTGGTTTCTGCTATATCAGAGCTATTTGAAATCTATCCCTAAAAGGGTATATAATATTGAAGGTGCACATTGGGTCATTCAGAATAACTTCACACACACGCTTCTGTGCATTTCCAAGTCTAATTCTGTCACTAAATCCATACCGGTGACCCAGCGCCTAAATACTAGGCCTCAAATTTAAATCCCTCTAAATCTCTCGTTACCCACCGCTGTACTGTTGTTGCTGGGCAAGATATTTAGTGTCCGTCAAAGCACATTTTTTGTTCTGGGTTGAAGTACAATTCCCAATTTAGCAATTTCATAATTTAGTGGTTTCTGCTATATCAGAGCTATTTGAAATCTATCCCTAAAAGGGTATATAATATTGAAGGTGCACATAGGGTCATTCAGAATAACTTCACACACACGCTTCTGTGCATTTCCAAGTCTAATTCTGTCACTAAATCCATACCGGTGACCCAGCGCCTAAATACTAGGCCTCAAATTTAAATCCCTCTAAATCTCTCGTTACCCACCGCTGTACTGTTGTTGCTGGGCAAGATATTTAGTGTCCGTCAAAGCACATTTTTTGTTCTGGGTTGAAGTACAATTCCCAATTTAGCAATTTCATAATTTAGTGGTTTCTGCTATATCAGAGCTATTTGAAATCTATCCCTAAAAGGGTATATAATATTGAAGGTGCACATAGGGTCATTCAGAATAACTTCACACACACGCTTCTGTGCATTTCCAAGTCTAATTCTGTCACTAAATCCATACCGGTGACCCAGCGCCTAAATACTAGGCCTCAAATTTAAATCCCTCTAAATCTCTCGTTACCGCTGTCCTGTTGTAGCTGGGAAAGTTATTTAGTGCCCGTCAAAGCACATTTTTTGTTCTGGGTTGAAGTACAATTCCCAATTTAGCAATTTCATAATTTAGTGGTTTCTGCTATATCAGAGCTATTTGAAATCTATCCCTAAAAGGGTATATAATATTGAAGGTGCACATAGGGTCATTCAGAATAACTTCACACACACGCTTCTGTGCATTTCCAAGTCTAATTCTGTCACTAAATCCATACCGGTGACCCAGCGCCTAAATACTAGGCCTCAAATTTAAATCCCTCTAAATCTCTCGTTACCGCTGTCCTGTTGTAGCTGGGAAAGTTATTTAGTGCCCGTCAAAGCACATTTTTTGTTCTGGGTTGAAGTACAATTCCCAATTTAGCAATTTCATAATTTAGTGGTTCCTGCTATATCAGAGCTATTTGAAATCTATCCCAAAAAGGGTATATAATATTCAAGGTGCACATTGGGTCATTCAGAATAACTTCACACACACGCTTCTGTGCATTTCCAAGTCTAATTCTGTCACTAAATCCATACCGGTCACCCAGCGCCTAAATACTAGGCCTCAAATTTATATCCCGCTGAATTTGAATACAATACATTGGGCCAAATAATATATTTGTTGTTGTGGTGAACCATAACAATGAGAAAAACATCTAGTAAGGGACGCGGACGTGGACATGGTCGTGGTGGTGTTAGTGGACCCTCTGGTGCTGGGAGAGGACGTGGCCGTTCTGCCACATCCACACGTCCTAGTGTACCAACTACCTCAGGTCCCAGTAGCCGCCAGAATTTACAGCGATATATGGTGGGGCCCAATGCCGTTCTAAGGATGGTAAGACCTGAGCAGGTACAGGCATTAGTCAATTGGGTGGCCGACAGTGGATCCAGCACGTTCACATTATCTCCCACCCAGTCTTCTGCAGAAACCGCACAGATGGCGCCTGAAAACCAACCCCATCAGTCTGTCACATCACCCCCATGCATACCAGGGAAACTGTCTCAGCCTCAAGTTATGCAGCAGTCTCTTATGCTGTTTGAAGACTCCGCTGGCAGGGTTTCCCAAGGGCATCCACCTAGCCCTTCCCCAGCGGTGAAAGACATAGAATGCACTGACGCACAACCACTTATGTTTCCTGATGATGAGGACATGGGAATACCACCTCAGCATGTCTCTGATGATGACGAAACACAGGTGCCAACTGCTGCGTCTTTCTGCAGTGTGCAGACTGAACAGGAGGTCAGGGATCAAGACTGGGTGGAAGACGATGCAGGGGACGATGAGGTCCTAGACCCCACATGGAATGAAGGTCGTGCCACTGACTTTCACAGTTCGGAGGAAGAGGCAGTGGTGAGACCGAGCCAACAGCGTAGCAAAAGAGGGAGCAGTGGGCAAAAGCAGAACACCCGCCGCCAAGAGACTCCGCCTGCTACTGACCGCCGCCATCTGGGACCGAGCACCCCAAAGGCAGCTTCAAGGAGTTCCCTGGCATGGCACTTCTTCAAACAATGTGCTGACGACAAGACCCGAGTGGTTTGCACGCTGTGCCATCAGAGCCTGAAGCGAGGCATTAACGTTCTGAACCTGAGCACAACCTGCATGACCAGGCACCTGCATGCAAAGCATGAACTGCAGTGGAGTAAACACCTTAAAACCAAGGAAGTCACTCAGGCTCCCCCTGCTACCTCTTCTGCTGCTGCCGCCTCGGCCTATTCTGCTGCTGCCGCCTCGGCCTCTTCCTCCGCCTCTGGAGGAACGTTGGCACCTGCCGCCCAGCAAACAGGGGATGTACCACCAACACCACCACCACCACCTCCGTCACCAAGCGTCTCAACCATGTCACACGCCAGCGTTCAGCTCTCCATCTCACAAACATTTGATAGAAAGCGTAAATTCCCACCTAGCCACCCTCGATCCCTGGCCCTGAATGCCAGCATTTCTAAACTACTGGCCTATGAAATGCTGTCATTTAGGCTGGTGGACACAGACAGCTTCAAACAGCTCATGTCGCTTGCTGTCCCACAGTATGTTGTTCCCAGCCGGCACTACTTCTCCAAGAGAGCCGTGCCTTCCCTGCACAACCAAGTATCCGATAAAATCAAGTGTGCACTGCGCAACGCCATCTGTAGCAAGGTCCACCTAACCACAGATACGTGGACCAGTAAGCACGGCCAGGGACGCTATATCTCCCTAACTGCACACTGGGTAAATGTAGTGGCAGCTGGGCCCCAGGCGGAGAGCTGTTTGGCGCACGTCCTGCCGCCGCCAAGGATCGCAGGGCAACATTCTTTGCCTCCTGTTGCCACCTCCTCCTTCTCGGCTTCCTCCTCCTCTTCTTCCACCTGCTCATCCAGTCAGCCACACACCTTCACCACCAACTTCAGCACAGCCCGGGGTAAACGTCAGCAGGCCATTCTGAAACTCATATGTTTGGGGGACAGGCCCCACACCGCACAGGAGTTGTGGCGGGGTATTGAACAACAGACCGACGAGTGGTTGCTGCCGGTGAGCCTCAAGCCCGGCCTGGTGGTGTGTGATAATGGGCGAAATCTCGTTGCAGCTCTGGGACTAGCCAATTTGACGCACATCCCTTGCTTGGCGCATGTGCTGAATTTGGTGGTGCAGAAGTTCATTCACAACTACCCCGACATGTCAGAGCTGCTGCATAAAGTGCGGGCCGTCTGTTCGCGCTTCCGGCGTTCACATCCTGCCGCTGCTCGCCTGTCTGCGCTACAGCGTAACTTCGGCCTTCCCGCTCACCGCCTCATATGCGACGTGCCCACCAGGTGGAACTCCACCTTGCACATGCTGGACAGACTGTGCGAGCAGCAGCAGGCCATAGTGGAGTTTCAGCTGCAGCACGCACGGGTCAGTCGCACTACAGAACAGCACCACTTCACCACCAATGACTGGGCCTCCATGCGAGACCTGTGTGCCCTGTTGCGCTGTTTCGAGTACTCCACCAACATGGCCAGTGGCGATGACACCGTTATCAGCGTTACAATACCACTTCTATGTCTCCTTGAGAAAACACTTAGGGCGATGATGGAACAGGAGGTGGCCCAGGAGGAGGAGGAGGAGGAGGAAGAGGGGTCATTTTTAGCACTTTCAGGCCAGTCTCTTCGAAGTGACTCAGAGGGAGGTTTTTTGCAACAGCAGAGGCCAGGTACAAATGTGGCCAGCCAGGGCCCACTACTGGAGGACGAGGAGGACGAGGATGAGGAGGAGGTGGAGGAGGATGAGGATGAAGCATGGTCACAGCGGGGTGGCACCCAACGCAGCTCGGGTCCATCACTGGTGCGTGGCTGGGGGGAAAGGCAGGACGATGACGATACGCCTCCCACAGAGGACAGCTTGTCCTTACCCCTGGGCAGCCTGGCACACATGAGCGACTACATGCTGCAGTGCCTGCGCAACGACAGCAGAGTTGCCCACATTTTAACCTGTGCGGACTACTGGGTTGCCACCCTGCTGGATCCACGCTACAAAGACAATGTGCCCACCTTACTTCCTGCACTGGAGCGTGATAGGAAGATGCGCGAGTACAAGCGCACGTTGGTAGACGCGCTACTGAGAGCATTCCCAAATGTCACAGGGGAACAAGTGGAAGCCCAAGGCCAAGGCAGAGGAGGAGCAAGAGGTCGCCAAGGCAGCTGTGTCACGGCCAGCTCCTCTGAGGGCAGGGTTAGCATGGCAGAGATGTGGAAAACTTTTGTCAACACGCCACAGCTAACTGCACCACCACCTGATACGCAACGTGTTAGCAGGAGGCAACATTTCACTAACATGGTGGAACAGTACGTGTGCACACCCCTCCACGTACTGACTGATGGTTCGGCCCCATTCAACTTCTGGGTCTCTAAATTGTCCACGTGGCCAGAGCTAGCCTTTTATGCCTTGGAGGTGCTGGCCTGCCCGGCAGCCAGCGTTTTGTCTGAACGTGTATTCAGCACGCCAGGGGGCGTCATTACAGACAAACGCAGCCGCCTGTCTACAGCCAATGTGGACAAGCTGACGTTCATAAAAATGAACCAGGCATGGATCCCACAGGACCTGTCCGTCCCTTGTCCAGATTAGACATTAACTACCTCCCCATAACCATATATTATTGGACTCCAGGGCACTTCCTCATTCAATCCTATTTTTATTTTCATTTTACCATTATATTGCGATGCTACCCAAAGTTGAATGAACCTCTCCTCTGCCTGTGTGCTAGGCCTAAATATATGCCAATGGACTGTTGCAGTGGTGGCTGACATGAAGCCTGATTCTCTGCTATGACATGCAGACTAATTCTCTGCTGACATGAAGCCAGGTTGTCTGTTACGGGACCTCTCTCCTGTGCCTGGGTGCTGGGCCTAAATTTATGACAATGGACTGTTGCAGTGGTGGCTGACGTGAAGCCTGATTCTCTGCTATGACATGCAGACTGATTCTCTGCTGACATGAAGCCAGATTGTCTGTTACGGGACCTCTCTGCTCTGCCTGTGTGCTAGGCCTAAATATATGCCAATGGACTGTTGCAGTGGTGGGTGACGTGAAGCCTCATTCTCTGCTATGACATGCAGACTGATTCTCTGCTGACATGAAGCCAGATCGTCTGTTACGGGACCTCTCTGCTCTGCCTGTGTGCTAGGCCTAAATATATGCCAATGGACTGTTGCAGTGGTGGCTGACGTGAAGCCTCATTCTCTGCTATGACATGCAGACTGATTCTCTGCTGACATGAAGCCAGATCCTCTGTTACGGGACCTCTCTCCTCTGCCTGGGTGCTGGGCCTAAATTTATGACAATGGACTGTTGCAGTGGTGGCTGACGTGAAGCCTGATTCTCTGCTATGACATGCAGACTAATTCTCTGCTGACATGAAGCCAGATTGTCTGTTACGGGACCTCTCTCCTCTGCCTGGGTGCTGGGCCTAAATTTATGACAATGGACTGTTGCAGTGGTGGCTGACGTGAAGCCTGATTCTCTGCTATGACATGCAGACTGATTCTCTGCTGACATGAAGCCAGATCCTCTGTTACGGGACCTCTCTCCTCTGCCTGGGTGCTGGGCCTAAATTTATGACAATGGACTGTTGCAGTGGTGGCTGACGTGAAGCCTGATTCTCTGCTATGACATGCAGACTGATTCTCTGCTGTCATGAAGCCAGATTGTCTGTTACGGGACCTCTCTGCTCTGCCTGTGTGCTAGGCCTAAATATATGCCAATGGACTGTTGCAGTGGTGGGTGACGTGAAGCCTCATTCTCTGCTATGACATGCAGACTGATTCTCTGCTGACATGAAGCCAGATTGTCTGTTACGGGACCTCTCTCCTCTGCCTGTGTGTGTGCTGGGCCTAAATATATGCCAATGGACTGTTGCAGTGGTGGCTGACGTGAAGCCTCATTCTCTGCTATGACATGCAGACTAATTCTCTGCTGACATGAAGACAGATTCTCTGTTACGGGACCTCCCTCCTCTGCCTGGGTGCTGGGCCTAAATATATGCCAATGGACTGTTGCAGTGGTGGCTGACGTGAAGCCTCATTCTCTGCTATGACATGCAGACTAATTCTCTGCTGACATGAAGACAGATTCTCTGTTACGGGACCTCCCTCCTCTGCCTGGGTGCTGGGCCTAAATATATGCCAATGGACTGTTGCAGTGGTGGCTGACGTGAAGCCTCATTCTCTGCTATGACATGCAGACTGATTCTCTGCTGACATGAAGACAGATTCTCTGTTACGGGACCTCTCTCCTCTGCCTGTGTGTGTGCTGGGCCTAAATATATGCCAATGGACTGTTGCAGTGGTGGCTGACATGAAGCCTGATTCTCTGCTATGACATGCAGACTAATTCTCTGCTGACATGAAGCCAGGTTGTCTGTTACGGGACCTCTCTCCTGTGCCTGGGTGCTGGGCCTAAATTTATGACAATGGACTGTTGCAGTGGTGGCTGACGTGAAGCCTGATTCTCTGCTATGACATGCAGACTGATTCTCTGCTGACATGAAGCCAGATTGTCTGTTACGTGACCTCTCTGCTCTGCCTGTGTGCTAGGCCTAAATATATGCCAATGGACTGTTGCAGTGGTGGGTGACGTGAAGCCTCATTCTCTGCTATGACATGCAGACTGATTCTCTGCTGACATGAAGCCAGATCGTCTGTTACGGGACCTCTCTGCTCTGCCTGTGTGCTAGGCCTAAATATATGCCAATGGACTGTTGCAGTGGTGGCTGACGTGAAGCCTCATTCTCTGCTATGACATGCAGACTGATTCTCTGCTGACATGAAGCCAGATCCTCTGTTACGGGACCTCTCTCCTCTGCCTGGGTGCTGGGCCTAAATTTATGACAATGGACTGTTGCAGTGGTGGCTGACGTGAAGCCTGATTCTCTGCTATGACATGCAGACTAATTCTCTGCTGACATGAAGCCAGATTGTCTGTTACGGGACCTCTCTCCTCTGCCTGGGTGCTGGGCCTAAATTTATGACAATGGACTGTTGCAGTGGTGGCTGACGTGAAGCCTGATTCTCTGCTATGACATGCAGACTGATTCTCTGCTGACATGAAGCCAGATCCTCTGTTACGGGACCTCTCTCCTCTGCCTGGGTGCTGGGCCTAAATTTATGACAATGGACTGTTGCAGTGGTGGCTGACGTGAAGCCTGATTCTCTGCTATGACATGCAGACTGATTCTCTGCTGTCATGAAGCCAGATTGTCTGTTACGGGACCTCTCTGCTCTGCCTGTGTGCTAGGCCTAAATATATGCCAATGGACTGTTGCAGTGGTGGGTGACGTGAAGCCTCATTCTCTGCTATGACATGCAGACTGATTCTCTGCTGACATGAAGCCAGATTGTCTGTTACGGGACCTCTCTCCTCTGCCTGTGTGTGTGCTGGGCCTAAATATATGCCAATGGACTGTTGCAGTGGTGGCTGACGTGAAGCCTCATTCTCTGCTATGACATGCAGACTAATTCTCTGCTGACATGAAGACAGATTCTCTGTTACGGGACCTCCCTCCTCTGCCTGGGTGCTGGGCCTAAATATATGCCAATGGACTGTTGCAGTGGTGGCTGACGTGAAGCCTCATTCTCTGCTATGACATGCAGACTAATTCTCTGCTGACATGAAGACAGATTCTCTGTTACGGGACCTCCCTCCTCTGCCTGGGTGCTGGGCCTAAATATATGCCAATGGACTGTTGCAGTGGTGGCTGACGTGAAGCCTCATTCTCTGCTATGACATGCAGACTGATTCTCTGCTGACATGAAGACAGATTCTCTGTTACGGGACCTCTCTCCTCTGCCTGTGTGTGTGCTGGGCCTAAATATATGCCAATGGACTGTTGCAGTGGTGGCTGACGTGAAGCCTCATTCTCTGCTATGACATGCAGACTGATTCTCTGCTGACATGAAGCCAGATTCTCTGTTACGGGACCTCTCTCCTCTGCCTGTGTGTGTGCTGGGCCTAAATATATGCCAATGGACTGTTGCAGTGGTGGCTGACGTGAAGCCTCATTCTCTGCTATGACATGCAGACTGATTCTCTGCTGACATGAAGCCAGATTCTCTGTTACGGGACCTCTCTCCTCTGCCTGTGTGTGTGCTGGGCCTAAATATATGCCAATGGACTGTTGCAGTGGTGGCTGACGTGAAGCCTCATTCTCTGCTATGACATGCAGACTAATTCTCTGCTGACATGAAGACAGATTCTCTGTTACGGGACCTCTCTCCTCTGCCTGTGTGTGTGCTGGGCCTAAATATATGCCAATGGACTGTTGCAGTGGTGGCTGACGTGAAGCCTCATTCTCTGCTATGACATGCAGACTGATTCTCTGCTGACATGAAGCCAGATTCTCTGTTACGGGACCTCTCTCCTCTGCCTGTGTGTGTGCTGGGCCTAAATATATGCCAATGGACTGTTGCAGTGGTGGCTGACGTGAAGCCTCATTCTCTGCTATGACATGCAGACTAATTCTCTGCTGACATGAAGACAGATTCTCTGTTACGGGACCTCCCTCCTCTGCCTGGGTGCTGGGCCTAAATATATGCCAATGGACTGTTGCAGTGGTGGCTGACGTGAAGCCTCATTCTCTGCTATGACATGCAGACTAATTCTCTGCTGACATGAAGACAGATTCTCTGTTACGGGACCTCTCTCCTCTGCCTGGGTGCCGGGTCCTAAATATCTGAGAATGGACTGTTCCAGTGGTGGGTGACGGGAAGCCAGATTCTCTGCTATGGAACCTCTCTCCAATTGATTTTGGTTAATTTTTATTTATTTAATTTTTATTTTAATTCATTTCCCTATCCACATTTATTTGCAGGGGATTTACCTACATGTTGCTGCCTTTTGCAGCCCTCTAGCTCTTTCCTGGGCTGTTTTACAGCCTTTTTAGTGCCGAAAAGTTCGGGTCCCCATTGACTTCAATGGGGTTCGGGTTCGGGACGAAGTTCGGATCGGGTTCGGATCCCGAACCCGAACATTTCCGGGATGTTCGGCCGAACTTCTCGAACCCGAACATCCAGGTGTTCGCTCAACTCTACCTGTCACCTATGCAGAGCAGCGTTTTCTATCCGGCAAAATTTGTAAAATGTCACCTGACAATGTAACAGATGATTTTTTGAAATTTATGTTCCTGTCACCTATGCAGAGGTGCCCCCGTGACATCCACCATCCATTTGGATATCTTCTCTATCAACTTTCAATGTTCTTTTCTGATCAACCATGTTGATCACGGTTATCGGTAAATCAGGGTTCCACCCCACAGAGGGAGCGTTAGAAAGAGAGACCACATCCAAGGGAGATTAATGGATTAATTATTTTTTGGATCGAGCGGAAATATGGGAAAAGATATTGAAGCGCAAATGTGGGACAACTTGTTAAAGTTTAAACATTGAATGAAAGGAGGTGGCGCACATCAATTAAAGAAGCATTTCCGAAATTATATTCCCTGTCACCTATGCAGAGCAGGGGTTTATTCACGTCCAAAATTGTAAAATGTCGACCCAAGAATGCAACAGAAAAATTTGTGAAAATTATTAACCTGTCTACTTGGTAAAGCAGGGGTCTATGACAGAAAAAAATTGTTTATTGTCACCCGAAAATGTAAAAGATAAATTAGTGAAATTTATTAAGCTGTCAACTAGGTAGGGGAGGGGTATATTACACCCAAAAATTTGTGAATTTCACCCTAAAATGTAACAGACAAATTAGTGATTTTTTTTAATCTGTCTACTAGGTATAGCAGTTCTACATCACCCCCAAAAATTGTTTAATTTCACCCAAAAATGTAACAGACAAATTTGTGAATTTTTTTAACCTGTCTACTTGGTATAGCAGTAGTACATCACACCCAAAAATTTGTGAATTTTACCCGAAAATGTAACAGACAAATTCGTGATTTTTTTTAACCTGTCTACTAGCTATAGCAGTGGTACATTACAACCAAAAATTGGTGAATCTCACCTGAAAATTTAACAGACAAAGTAGTGAAACAACATAAAATAAAATACATACAAATAAAAAAATAAAAACTTGATTTATGAGTTGGAGGTCCATATGGAGTAGGAGCTTGAGGAGGCGGTGGACGTAGCGGTGTAGGTGGAAGCAGCGGTGGAGGAGGACGAGGTAGCCAACACTGGTTTTTGGTTTTATTTTTTTAATAAGGGTACACTAAAAGAGTGTGAAATATCCAAAATACAAGAATGAGCAATTGTGCTGTAGTATAACACTGGCTGGTTAAGGCGGCTATACATGTCTATTCTGCACAAGGTACGGACAAGTCCTGTGGGATCCATGCCTGGTTCATTTTTTAACGAACGTGAGCTTGTCCACATTGGCTGTGGACAGGCGGCTGCGCTTGTCTGTGATAACGCCCCTTGCCGTGCTAAACACACGTTCAGATAATATACTGGTTGCAGGGCAGGCCAGCACCTCCAAGGTGTAAAGGACAAGCTCAGGCCATGTGCCCAATTTGGAGACCCAGAAGTTGAAGGGGGCAGACCCATCATTCAGTACGTGTAGGCGTGTGCACACATACTGCTCAACCATGTTGGTGAAATGCTGCCTCCTGCTAAGACGTTCCATAGCAGCTGGTAGTGCTGGTTGTTGTGGCATGCTGACAAAGATTTTCCACATTTCAGCCATGCTAACCCTGCCTTCTGAGGTGCTGGCGATGCCCCAGCTGCTTTGGCGACCTCTTCCTCTGCCTTCGCTTTGTGCTTCCACTGTGCCCCCGCTGTCAGAATGCCACCAGCAGTGCGTCTATCAGAGTGCGCTTGTACTCGCGCATCTTACCATCACTCTCCAGTGAGGGAATTAAGGACGGTACGTTGTCCTTGTAACGGGGATCCAGCAGCGTGGCCACCCAGTAATCAGGACACGTTAGAATGTGGGCTACTGGGCGGTCGTTGCGGAGACACTGCAGCATGTAATCACTCATGTGTGCCAGGCTGCCCAGAGGCAACGAAAAGCTGTCCTCTGTTGGAGGTGTATCGTCTGTGTCCTCTGTATCCCTCCAACCAGTGATGGCCTTGAGCTGGTGTGGGTGCCACCCTGCTGTGAACAAGGTTCCTCCTCTTCCATTTCCTCCACCTCGTCATCCTCCAGAACTGTGCCCTGGCTTGACAATTGTGTACCTGGCGTTTGTGGGTGCAGGAAAACACCCTCGGAGCCACTTGTGAATGACTGGCCGGAAACCCTATGAAATGATCCATCCTCCTCCTCCTGTGCCACATCCTCTTCCATCATCACCAGCAGCGTTTTTTCAAGGAGGCATTGAAGTGTTATAGTAATGCTGAGAACGGCGTTATCGGCACTGGCCATGTTAGTGGAGTATTTGAAACAGCGCAACAAGGAACACAGGTCTCGCATGGAGGCCCAGTCATTGGTGGTGAAGTGGTGCTGTTCCGCAGAGCGAAACACCCGTGCGTGCTGCGGCTGAAACTCCACTATCGCCTGCTGCTGCTCGCACAGTCTAGCCAGCATGTGCAAGGTGGAGTTCCACCTTGTGGCAACATCGCATATGATGCGGTGAGCGGGAAGGCCGAAGTTACGCTGCAGCGCTGGCAGGCGAGCTGCAGCTGTGTGAGAACGTCGAAAGCGCGCACAGACTGCCCGCACTTTATGCAGCAGCTCTGACATATTGGGGTAATTTTTAAGGAATCTCTGCACCACCAAATTCAGCACATGCGCCAGGCAAGGGACCATCCTCAAAGCGGCTAGTCCCAGAGCTGTTACAAGATTTCGCCCATTATCGCACACCACCAGGCCGGGCTTGAGGCTTACTGGCACAAACCACTCATCGGTCTGTTGTTCAAGGCCCGTCCACAGCTCCTGCGCGGTGTGGGGTTTGTCACACAAACAGATAAGTTTTAGAACTGCCTGCTGTAGTTTACCCCTGGCTGTGCTGAAGTTTGTGGTGAAGGTGTTACGCTGACCGGATGAGGAGCCGGTAGAAGATGAGGAAGCGGAGTAGGAGAAGGACGCAACAGGAGGCAAACTAAATTGCCCTGCAATTCTCGGTGGTGGAAATACATGCGCCAAACTGCTATCTGCCTCAGGCCCAGCCGCCACTGCATTTACCCAGTGTGCTGTTATGGAGATATAACGTCCCTGAGCGTGCTTACTGGTCTACATATCCGTAGTGAGGTGCACCTTGCCACAGATGGTGTTGCACAGTGCACACCTGACTTTGTCCCCCTCTTAGTAGTGCACGGAAGGGATGGCTTGCCTTGAAAAGTAGTGGCGGCTGGGCACAATGTACTGTGGGACAGCCACCACCATAAGGCCTTTTAAACTCTGCATCTCCACCAGACGGAATGACAGCATTTCAAAAGCCAGTAATTTAGAAATGCTGGCATTCATGGCCAGGATTCGCAGGTGGATAGGGGGGTACTTCCTCTTCAGCTTCAGTGTTTGGGACATGGAGAGCTGAATGCTTCTGTAGGACATTGTGGAGATGCTTGGTGACCCAGGTGGTGTTGCTGGCAGATTCTCTGTTTGCGGCGTGGCAGGTGGCACTGTCACTCCAGAGGTGGATGAAAAGGCTGAGTCTGCGGCAGAAGAGGAAGCAGGAGGAGCCAAAGACCTTTCTTAGTTTTTGAGGTGTCTACTCCACTGCAGCTCGTGCTTTGCACTTAAATGCCTAGTCATGCAGGTTGTGCCCAGGTTGAGAACGGTTATGCCTTGCTTCAGGCTCTTATTGCACAGCGTGCAAACCACTCCTGCCACGCCAGGAAACTGCTTGGAGCTGGCTTTGGTGTGCTTGGTCCCTTGCTGCGGTGGGCAGTAGCAGGCGTACTGTCTAGGGGACGGCTGCTCCGCTTTTGCACCCTGCTCCGTCTTCTGCTGTGCTGGTGGCTCTGTGCGACCACCGCCTCTTACTCTGAACTACATAGGTCACTCGCATGACCTTGATTCCATGTGGGATGGAGGACCTCATCGTCCTCCACATCATCTTCCACCCAGTCTTCACCCCTGCCCTCCTTGTCAGTCTGCACACTTTCTAAACCACCAGCAGTTGGCACTAGTGATGAGCGGCAGTCATCATATTCGAATTTGCAATTTTTTGTGAATATTTTGTAGAATATTCGGCGAATATTCGCAAATTCGAATATTCGTTATATTCTACGATTTTTTTACTCGAAAAATCGACAAGGTAATAATCGCGTAATATGCGAATTTTCGTAATGCAAATTTTTATTCCCAATTTTTCAATTGCCGAGCAAAAACATGATTCCTCCCTGCTTCTTGCTTGTGGGCCAATTAGTCATAGCACTATAGCGAATATATTACATTTTTCGAATATTTGTAATATTCTAAAACAAGAATATATAGCAATATAGTGAATATTCGAAAAAACAAATATACTATATATTAGCTAAATTGCTCTACATTAGTTTTTTTTTTGAATATTCGCTATATTGCTATATAATCTTGTTTTAGAATATTACGAATATTCGAAAAAATTTATATAGTCGATATAGTGCTATATATTAGTTTTTTAGAATATTCATAATTTTTCCCATTTAAAGTCATGATTCCTCCCTGCTTCTTGCTTGTGGGCCAATGAGTCATTGGCCCATAAGCAAGGAGCAGGGAGGAATCATGTTTTGAAAAATTTGCAATAAAAATTTGCATTACGAAAATTTGCAATAAAAAAATCTTGAATATTTCAAATTATGAATATATATCATTTTATTCAAAATATTAGCAAATTTTCGAATTACCTATATTCGCGATAAAAGTTTGAAATTCAAATACTTGTGATCAACACTAGTTGGCACCTGTGTTTCATCATCTGAGACGTGCTGTGATGGTCCTCCCATGTACTCATCTTGAAACATAAGTGGTTGGGCATCGGTGCACTCAATCTCTTCCACTTCTTGGGCAGGGATAGGTGGATGGCCCTGGGAAACCCTGCTAACAGAGTCATCAAAAAGCAGAAGAGACTGCTGCATGACTTGGGGCTCAGACTGCTTGGCTGATTTGCAAGGGGGTGAGGTGGAAGACTGATGGACATTGGCTGCAGGTGTCAACCTTGATCTTTTAGCAGGAGACTGGGTGGGAGACAATGTGAAGGAACTGGAGGCACTGTCAGCAACCCAATCTACTATTGCCTGTACTTGTTCTGGCCTCACCATTCATAGATTTGCATTAGGCCTGACCAAATACCGCTGCAGGTTCTGTTGCCTACTCGCACCTGAGGAAGGGGTTTCACTTGTGCATGTAGCTGGCACAGATCGACCACGTCCTCTCCCTGCAACAGTAGCTCCACCAGCAGCACCACGACCGGGGCCACGTCCCTTATTTGACGCTCTCCTCATATTTCTAAAATTTAGAATCTTGCCCTAAATGGGTGTTTTTTTTAATAGCAGAATATAAACACAGTATCTAAAGGGTGTATCTCACAATGACATATGCAGCAAAGGTTGCAACATTTTGTTTTTTGCTCTAAATGAGTGTTTTTTTACTAACCAAATATGACAGCTGTAGATAACGCTTGAATTTCACACGTGCAGATGCAGCAAGGGCTGTTAAACTGTGTATTTTGCCCAAAAAGGGTGTTTTTTTAAACCCAGAAAATTATAACTATATTTCTAGATTAAATTGCACACTGACTTATGTGGCACAGGCCCAATAGAAAGGTTATTGCCAAAAATTGGTGTTTTTTCAAAGGCAGATTATTATTACAGTATTTCAAGATTGGATTTGAATGTCATAAAAGCACATATGCAGAGCTGGTGCACTGAGCTTGCATAAAATGGCTGTTGCTGCCCACCTAACTAACAGATGGATAAAAGTTATTTTTCCCTGTCACTGGGCTCAGGGCAGGGTAAAAAAATTGTGCACTGCACCCACACAACAAAATCTATGTAGATCGCTGAGTTCAATTGGAGTTCAGATTAAAGAATCTGTCCTATTCTCTTCCTCACAGCAGCAGCATCCTCTCCCTACACTAAGCACAGCAGAGTGACGCGCAGCGCTACATGACTCCAGCTTATATAGAGGCTGAGTCACATGCTGCACTGGCCAATCACAGCCATTCCATTAATAGGCATGACTGTGATGGCTTCTAAGGGCACACAGTTAAACGCTTGCTGATTGGCTGCTCTGAAGCTTTTCAAAAAGCGCTAAAATATTGCCGAACACCAAACCCCGAACTTTTACAGAAATGTTTGGGTTCGGGTTCAGGTCCGGGGTCCAAAAATCCAAAAGTTCGGTTACGAACCCGAACTTTACAGTTTGGGTATGATCAACCCTAATTAAAACATGTAATGGCGTTGCAAGCGGCCAGAGCGGCCCAGAACGTCCACGATGCCTGGAAAGCTGTCCGTGCGGCGATCCTGTCATGGAACCATGAACCAGACGTACAACAAGAGATGAGTGGAAAATAAGAAGGCTTTATTGAAAAGCAAGCCGTAAGCAAAAGTCCAAACGGATGGCTAAACCGAAGCAGGGTCTTGCGTAGACAGAGGTCAGGAACCAGAAGGGTAGTCAGACGAAGCCTGGATCAGGAACCAGCAGGGTAGTCAGACGAAGCCAGGATCAGGAACCAACAGGGTAGTCAGACGAAGCCAGGATCAGGAACCAACGGGGTAGTCAGACGAGGCCAGGATCAGGAACCAGAAGCAGCAGCAGTCTTAGAAGCATGTGAACACAGGAGGACCAAGCAAGGAACTGAAGCCACAGACCTCCTATATATATGAGCTAGGCATCCAGCTCCTCCCAGTGGGAAGGAGAAGCCGCAGGGTGGGAGGCTACAAGAAACCCAGAAACCAAGATGGCCGCCAGCACATGTCAAACGAAGGAGAACAGTGAGAAGGTAAGACCATGACAGTACCTCCCCCTCAAGGGCCCCTCCTCCGCGGAGTAAGGAACGGTTTCTGAGGGAAGCGTGCGTGGAAGGCTCGGAGCAAAGCAGGAGCATGGACATCTGCGGAGGGAACCCAGGAACGCTCCTCTGGACCATAACCACGCCAATGGACCAAAAACTGCAACCGACCGCGGACCAGGCGTGAGTCCAGGATATTGCTCACCTCATATTCCTCACGATTGCCCACTTGGACCGGACGGGGCCGAGGAACCGAGGAAGTGAAACGATTACACACCAATGGCTTCAACAGGGAGACATGAAACACGTTGGAGATCCGCATGCCAGGAGGAAGCGCAAGGGCATAGGCTACCGGGTTTACCCTGCGAAGCACTCGGAAGGGACCAACAAAGCGAGGCGCCAGCTTGGGAGTGGGCACTCGAAGGTTGAGGTTGCGGGTGGACAACCATACACGGTCTCCGACCTGGTAGGAAGGAGCGGGCGCTCGTCTGCGATCAGCCTGGAGTCTCTGGCGCTGCGCAGAGACCTCAAGGGACCTCTGGATCTGTACCCAAGAAGCACGTAGGACGGAAAGGTGATCCTCCACAGCCGGAATATCCTGGGGAGAGAATACCTCCGGTAACACGGCAGGTTGGAACCCATAATTGGCCATGAAGGGAGACGTCCCAGAGGAAGAGTTCACTGCCGTGTTCCTGGCAAACTCAGCCCAAGGCAGGAGGTCAACCCAATTGTCTTGGTGATCGGAGACATAGCAACGAAGGAATTGCTCCAAGGCCTGATTGGATCGTTCTGCGGCCCCATTGGACTGAGGGTGGTAGGCCGAGGAGAAAAAGAGATGAATCCCCAACTGGGAGCAAAAGGCACGCCAGAACCTGGACACAAACTGACTCCCCCGATCCGCCACAATCTCCTTGGGCAAACCGTGCAACCGGAAGACCTCCCTGGCGAAAATCGTGGCCAACTCTTGTGCAGAGGGTAACTTCTTGAGAGGAACACAGTGGCACATTTTGGAAAACCGATCCACAATCATGAGAATGACCGTATGGCCTCGGGATGCAGGGAGGTCCACAATGAAATCCATCCCCAGGTGTGACCATGGGCGCTCCCCGGTGGCTATGGGTTGCAAAAGGCCCAACGGAAGGTGCCGAGGGGACTTACTCTGGGCACAAACGGAGCATGCCGCTACATATGCGGCGATGTCGGAACGTAGAGAAGGCCACCAGAACAGACGTGAAACAGCCCAGGACAGCTGATTCTTTCCAGGATGCCCCGCGGCCTTGGAGTTATGGTAGGTTCGCAACAACCGAATGCGCAACTCCTCAGGCACAAAACACCTGCCGTTGGGTCTCCCAGAGGGAGCACCAGATTGAGCCGCCAAAATCTGCTCACCCAGGGGAGAGGTCAGGCTGGTGCGAATGGCGGCCAGGATCTGATTCGGAGGTATGACCGAAGTCGGAATCGACTCCTCCCCGGACAGCTCGGAGTACTGCCGTGATAAGGCATCCGCTCTGATGTTCTTGGAACCGGGTAGGTAGGAGACCACGTAATTAAAACGTGACAAGAACAGAGCCCATCTGGCCTGACGTGGTGTCAATCTCTTGGCCTCAGAAAGGTAGGTCAGATTCTTGTGGTCCGTCAGGATGAGAACCGGAACCACCGAACCCTCGAGCAAGTGCCTCCATTCTTTAAGGGCCTGCACGATGGCCAATAACTCCCTGTCACCAATCAGATAGTTGCACTCCGCGGAAGACAGTTTCCGGGAGTAAAACCCACAAGGAAGCAGAGGACCCTCTGGTGTTCTACGCTGAGACAGGAGGGCGCCTACTCCCGTCTCAGACGCGTCCACCTCGAGGACAAAGGGCAACCCAGGGTTGGGATGCGACAGAATCGGAGCCGACACAAAGGCAGGCTTTAGAGCCTCAAACGCTCGGATGGCCTCGAGCGGCCAGACCTGGAAATTACTGCCCTTCCTGGTCAGATCCGTGAGCGGCTTGGCTAGCATAGAAAAGTCCCTGATGAACTTCTGATAATAATTGGCGAAGCCCAAAAAGCGCTGCAGGGCACGGAGACCACTGGGCTGGGGCCACTGTAAGACAGCCGAAACCTTCTCAGGATCCATGGAGAACCCCTCAGCGGAAATGATGTAACCTAAGAAGGTTACCTGGGATCGGTGAAATTCGCATTTCTCAAGCTTACCGAACAGCCTGTTCTCTCGTAACCGTTGCAACACTCGTCTGACATCCATAATGTGGGCCTCCATGGATTCAGAATATACCAAGATGTCATCCAAATAGACCACCACACACTGCTGCAACAGGTCACGGAAAACATCGTTGATGAATTCCTGGAAGACTGCGGGCGCATTGCACAACCCAAAGGGCATAACCAAGGATTCATAATGACCGGTCCTGGTGTTAAACGCGGTCTTCCACTCATCGCCCGCCTTGATCCTTACCAGGTTATATGCCGCCCTCAGGTCGAGTTTGGTAAAGACCGTGGCCCCTTTGAGGCGATCGAACAGCTCGGAAATCAAGGGTATCGGGTAAGCGTTCTTGATCGTGATGCGATTGAGACCCCTGTAATCGATGCAAGGCCTCAACTCACCGCCCTTCTTTTTCACAAAGAAAAATCCAGCCCCTGCCGGGGACGAGGATTTGCGAATGTGTCCGCGTGAAAGCGCCTCCCTCACGTACTCCTCCATGGCCTCATTCTCCGCTACCGACAGTGGATAGACTTTGCCACGAGGAGGAACGGCACCAGATTGTAACTCTATGGCACAATCGTATGGGCGGTGCGGAGGTAGGGCAACCGCGCGCACCTTATCGAATACATCCCGGTACTCTTCGTATTCAGGAGGACACAGAGAGTCCGAGGAAGTACACAGCAACTTGACAGGCCCATGGATGCAACTAGCCCCACACTGCGGTGACCACGAGAGGATCTCGGCCGATCTCCAATCGAAAGTCGGATTATGCTTCTGGAGCCAGGGGTACCCCAAGACCACAGAGTAGTGTGGAGACGAAATCACCTGGAAACAGACCGACTCTCTGTGAACGGCACCAATGGCTATCCCCACTGGAAGGGTCTCATGAGTCACGTGTGGCGGCAGAAGGGGTCTGCCGTCTATCGCCTCAAGAGCCAGTGGTTAACCTCGAGGCTGCAGAGGAATGGAATTGGCGGCAGCGAACACACTATCAATGAACAAACCACCAGCACCAGAGTCCACCAACGCCTGGGTCGTCACCGAGCCCCCGACCCAGGAGAGGACAACAGTGATCAGTGGTTTGTCAACACGGGAAACCGGGGACGAGGAGACTCCACCCAAGATCTGCCCCCGACAGGATCTCAGGTGCGAGCGTTTCCCGGACGGTTCGGACATGCCAACCGAAAATGCCCACTGAGACCACAGTACATGCATCGGCCCTCGCGTCTCCGGAGTACCCTCTCCCCCTCGGACAGGCGAGCAAACCCCAGCTGCATGGGTTCACCCCCAGACAAGTCATCCCCAGGAGGCGTGGGAGTAGAGGGAGGCACGGGTGGGACAGCAAACGTAGGCGCCAATCTGTTAGAAGACCTCCGCAGGCTCTCCTTAAAGGAAGGTCTCTCCCTGAGTCTGGTGTCAATCAAAATCAGGAAAGAAATAAGAGACTCGAGCTCCACTGGTAGGTCCTTAGCTGCAACCTCATCCTTCAAGGCATCCGAGAGACCATGAGAGAAAGCAGTGACCAGAGCCTCATTATTCCAGCCCACCTCTGCTGCCAGGGTACGAAACTCAATGGCGTATTCAGCTACGGATCGTGAACCCTGTCTGATGGACATAAGGAGCTTCGCAGCAGAGGCAGCACGAGCCGGCACATCGAATACCTTCCGAAGAGAAGCAACAAAACTGGAAAACTCGGCAACCACCGGATTGTTGTTCTCCCATAAAGGGCTGGCCCAGGCCAAGGCCTTGTCCGAGAGCAGCGAGATCAAGAAGCCCACCTTTGATCTCTCAGTAGGAAAGGCATGTGGCAGCAACTCGAAATAAATGCCCACCTGGTTAAGGAAACCTCGGCACTGAGTTGGCTCTCCCCCAAAGCGCTGTGGAAGGGGGGCAGAACCGGTCATACCCCGAGACACCGCAGGCGCAGCAACAGGTGTCGGGGTAGACTCTGGCGCAACAACCGGAGCGGCAGTAGGAACGGGCCCAGGAGCGACAACCGACCCATCGGCAACGGAAGCGAAATGAGCCGTGCGTTCAAGCAGGGTTTGCAACGCCACAGCGAACCGACCCAACAGGTGATCCTGATGATCAAGTCTGGCAACCAGCGTAGGTAGCGAGGATGGCCCTGTACCGTCAGAATTCATGGCTTGGTCCTAATGTCATGGAACCATGAACCAGACGTACAACAAGAGATGAGTGGAAAATAAGAAGGCTTTATTGAAAAGCAAGCCGTAAGCAAAAGTCCAAACGGATGGCTAAACCGAAGCAGGGTCTTGCGTAGACAGAGGTCAGGAACCAGAAGGGTAGTCAGACGAAGCCTGGATCAGGAACCAGCAGGGTAGTCAGACGAAGCCAGGATCAGGAACCAACGGGTTAGTCAGACGAAGCCAGGATCAGGAACCAACGGGGTAGTCAGACGAGGCCAGGATCAGGAACCAGAAGCAGCAGCAGTCTTAGAAGCATGTGAACACAGGAGGACCAAGCAAGGAACTGAAGCCACAGACCTCCTATATATATGAGCTAGGCATCCAGCTCCTCCCAGTGGGAAGGAGAAGCCGCAGGGTGGGAGGCTACAAGAAACCCAGAAACCAAGATGGCCGCCAGCACATGTCAAACGAAGGAGAACAGTGAGAAGGTAAGACCATGACAGATCCCTAAGATGTTCCCCTTGGATGACGTTGAGACCCTTATGGTGATGTTTGAAAAGGTGGCTGTGAGGGAGAAGTTACGTAAGGCTTCAGAAGTAGCTGGTAAACAGGATAAACCAATTACCTTTGTCACAAGTTATAGTGAAGAATATTTTGAGGTCTGCAAAATTATTAGAGGGCATTTCACTGTACGTAATGGTGATCAGGGATGGGATGGTATAGAGTCCTCAGGAGTTAAGTGCGTGGCACGTAGAGCACCCACACTGGGGCAAAAAATCATCCCGAGCCTATTCTCTGAACACACGAAACTGCAGCAGACTGGGTGATCCTATAATGGCAACTACAGATGTGGCAGCAATAGATGCATTTGCTGTAGATACATGGAGACCAGCAAGAGTGTAATTTCAACAGCCAATGGTAAATCAAACAAAATAAAACAGCTTATTAACTGCAATACAGAATTTGCGGTTTATGTTATAACATGTTAGGAATGTCAATTACAATATGTGGGATGCACAATGAAACAGATTAATGCAAGGATACACAAACATTTATCTGACATTCCCTATTTCAGGACAAGAAATATATCTGCCGCAAGTTCGCATTTTGCGATAGTTCACAAAGAAAGCACTGCAGCTTTTTCTGTCCAGGTAATCAAAAGGGTATCACGCCCTATTAAGGGTGGTGATCATAAATCCAAGCTTCTGAGTAGAGAAGCATTTTAGATGTTTAGTTTAGGAAGCTGCACACCTAATGGTTTAAATAAAAATAGCAAGTTTTTCATGTTTTAAATATGTTTTCATATATGTATGCACAAACTGGGTGTCTCCCTGGCAGTATTTTTCCTCCTCCCTTCATTCAGGTGTCGGGAATAGGCAATCAGCACGGGGGTTGGGTCTTTTTGCTTTAAAAGATTTTCTTTTACTTTTTGCTCTGTCATGAATAAGGTTTATTTTGTCCTAAATGCGTAGACTGTGGTGTCCATGTATGTCATTTTACCGCAACAAGAATAAAGAAAAAGTTTTTTATGGGAAGCTGGATCCATCCTTCTTTTTCTATATTGTTAAGCCGGGTCCGGGCTTTCATCCGTGCCTCCCAATACGTACACAGGTGAGCGCTGCAGTTGCTTCTCGTTATTAATATATATATATATATATATATATATATATATATACACTGAAGAGAAAAAGGGTAACAATGTTTTGAACTTTTGACTATACAGCTTCAAACAAGAGACTACCACCATATTATAGAAGCATTTGCAAGTACAATAAATGTATCATATAGCGAAGATGATTGTCTATAAAATGATGTTAGTCTCACGTTCGAAGCTGTAGTGGATGTTAATATATATATATATATATATATATATATATATAAATAGATAGATATACAGTGCTGCCCATAATAATTTATACCCCTGGCAAATTTTGACTTAAAGTTACTTTTATTCAACCAGCAAGTCATTTTTTGACGGGAAATGACAAAGGTGTCTCCCAAAAGATAATAAGACGATGTACAAGAGGCATTATTGTGGAAAAAAATAAATTCAGCTGTTATTTACATTTGAGCAAAAAGTGTCCAGTCCAAAATTATTCATACCCTTCTCAATAATCAATAAAAAAGCCTTTATTGGCTATTACAGCAATCAAACGTTTCCTACAATTGCAGACCAGCTTTTTGTATGTCTCCACAGGTATTTTTGCCCATTCATCTTTAGCAATGAGCTCCAAATCTTATAGGTTGGAGGGTCTTCTTGCCATCACCCTGATCTTTAGCTCTCTCCACAGATTCTCAATTGGATTCAAGTCTGGACTCTGGCTGGGCCACTCCAAAACGTTAATGTTGTTGTCTGCTAACCATTTCTTCAACACTTTTGCTGTGTGTTTTGAGTCATTGTCATGCTGAAATGTCCACTGGTGCCCAAGGCCAAGTTTCTGCAGACTGCCTGATGTTGTCGTTGAGAATCCTCATGTATTGCTCTTTTTTCATGGTGCCGTTTACTATGATTAGGTTCCCTGGTCCATTGGCTGAAAAACACCCCCAAAGCATTAGGTTCCCACCACCATGTTTGACAGTCTGGATGGTGTTCTTTGGGTTGAAGGCTTCTGCTTTTTTACGCCAAATGAAGGAAACATCATTGTGACCAAACATTTACATTTTAGATTCAACTGACCTTAACACAGAAGACCAGAAGTCTTCTTCTTTGTCCAGATGAGCTTTTGCCAATACCAAGCAAGCTTTTGTGTGCCTTATCTGGAGAAGTAGCGTCCTCCTTGGTCTGCTTTGTGCAGTGTCCGTTGGATTGTCTGCCCTGAGACATTGCCACCGGCAGAGCCCAGATTCACCAGGATGGCCTTGGTGGTGATCCTTCAATTCTTTTTCACCTCTCTAACTATCTTCCTAGCCAGCACAGGTGTCACTTTTGGCTTCTGGCCATGTCCTTAGATTTTCCACAGTGCCGAACATCTTGTATTTTTTGCTCAAATGTAAATAAAGGCTGAGAATTTTTTTTTCCCCACAATAATGCCTCTTGTACATCGTCTTATTATCTTTTGGGAGCCACCTATATCATTTCCCTTCAAAAAATTACTTGCTGGTGGAATAAAAGTAACTTTAAGTCAAAATTTGCATGGGGTATGAATAATTATGGGCAGTACTGTGTATATATATATATATATATATATATATATATATATTTATATATATATATATATCTCAGACACAAATTAGATTAAACCCTGTTCTTCATGCACCTGTGAAAACATAAAAAAAATTAGATACTATGTAAAATTCCCCCCCCCCCCCCCAAAAAAAAGTAAACAATTTATCCTTATAGACTGTGTAGAAAAGGTATAGAAGTGAAAATTTAATTGTAACAAATTTAATTTTACACAACTAGAATTAAATGGATGACATGTTAAAAGAAAAAGCTAGAGTATGTCCTTTGTGAGTAACTAAGAGGAATCATGTCCATAAATCTGTAGTGCCCTCAGGCATCATTGAAGCTTTGTAATGGATCATTTCTCATGTGATCCAGAATTTCACTAAGGTCTGTTTATGTTATACTAGAAAGCCTAAGCCTTTAAGAGATTCTTTAGTTCATGTAGATATTGGGCTCAAGAGAATGACAGGTCAAAATATATTTTCCCATCTATTCCCTTGTTAGAAACCAATGGGAAAAATAATTTAAATACAGTTTAACTTGTTACGTTTAGGGTGCAATTTAATTGTAATTCATCTTTAGAAGTTGCTGCTTGTAGTGCCATTAGTTAATACATGCAGGACACAAAAGGGAACAAATGCTGCTTGGATTCATCTTCAGTCAGGCATCAACCAGGACTGGAAAGAATAAAAAGAAGAATTACAGTTACAAGAAAAAGAAGGCAAATCCTTTAGAATTACTTCTGCATTACTTACTAATAAAATGTATTCTTATTGCTAGCTAAGATTCAATTATAGACAAACCCAATCTAACAAATCTAATGATACACAAACAGGTTTTACTGTTTATGTCTTTCATTGAGACCATTGAGTAAAAATTATTCATTCAATGTACAGAAAAGAACAAGTGATTATGTGGCTGGAGGTATATTAGACGGTCATTGGATATCAATTTTACTGCAGGCCAGTACAAATACAGTTGCAAGAAAAGGTACAGTATGTGAAGTAGAGTTGAGCGAACACCTGGATGTTCGGGTTCGAGAAGTTCGGCCGAACATCCCGGAAATGTTCGGGTTCGGGATCCGAACCCGATCCGAACTTCGTCCCGAACCCGAACCCCATTGAAGTCAATGGGGACCCGAACTTTTCGGCACTAAAAAGGCTGTAAAACAGCCCAGGAAAGAGCTAGAGGGCTGCAAAAGGCAGCAACATGTAGGTAAATCCCCTGCAAACAAATGTGGATAGGGAAATGAATTAAAATAAAAATTAAATAAATAAAAATTAACCAAAATCAATTGGAGAGAGGTTCCATAGCAGAGAATCTGGCTTCCCGTCACCCACCACTGGAACAGTCCATTCTCAGATATTTAGGCCCCGGCACCCAGGCAGAGGAGAGAGGTCCCGTAACAGAGAATCTGTCTTCATGTCAGCAGAGAATTAGTCTGCATGTCATAGCAGAGAATGAGGCTTCACGTCAGCCACCACTGCAACAGTCCATTGGCATATATTTAGGCCCAGCACCCAGGCAGAGGAGGGAGGTCCCGTAACAGAGAATCTGTCTTCATGTCAGCAGAGAATTAGTCTGCATGTCATAGCAGAGAATGAGGCTTCACGTCAGCCACCACTGCAACAGTCCATTGGCATATATTTAGGCCCAGCACACACACAGGCAGAGGAGAGAGGTCCCGTAACAGACAATCTGGCTTCATGTCAGCAGAGAATTAGTCTGCATGTCATAGCAGAGAATGAGGCTTCACGTCAGCCACCACTGCAACAGTCCATTGGCATATATTTAGGCCCAGCACACACACAGGCAGAGGAGAGAGGTCCCGTAACAGAGAATCTGTCTTCATGTCAGCAGAGAATTAGTCTGCATGTCATAGCAGAGAATGAGGCTTCACGTCAGCCACCACTGCAACAGTCCATTGGCATATATTTAGGCCCAGCACACACACAGGCAGAGGAGAGAGGTCCCGTAACAGAGAATCTGTCTTCATGTCAGCAGAGAATCAGTCTTCATATCATAGCAGAGAATCAGGCTTCACGTCACCCACCACTGTAAGAGTCAATTTTCATAAATTTAGGCCCAGAACCCAGGCAGAGGAGAAAGGTCCCGTAACAGACAATCTGGCTTCATGTCAGCAGAGAATCAGTCTTCATATCATAGCAGAGAATCAGGCTTCACGTCACCCACCACTGTAAGAGTCAATTTTCATAAATTTAGGCCCAGAACCCAGGCAGAGGAGAAAGGTCCCGTAACAGACAATCTGGCTTCATGTCAGCAGAGAATCAGTCTTCATATCATAGCAGAGAATCAGGCTTCACGTCACCCACCACTGTAAGAGTCAATTTTCATAAATTTAGGCCCAGAACCCAGGCAGAGGAGAAAGGTCCCGTAACAGACAATCTGGCTTCATGTCAGCAGAGAATCAGTCTTCATATCATAGCAGAGAATCAGGCTTCACGTCACCCACCACTGTAAGAGTCAATTTTCATAAATTTAGGCCCAGAACCCAGGCAGAGGAGAAAGGTCCCGTAACAGACAATCTGGCTTCATGTCAGCAGAGAATCAGTCTTCATATCATAGCAGAGAATCAGGCTTCACGTCACCCACCACTGTAAGAGTCAATTTTCATAAATTTAGGCCCAGAACCCAGGCAGAGGAGAAAGGTCCCGTAACAGACAATCTGGCTTCATGTCAGCAGAGAATCAGTCTTCATATCATAGCAGAGAATCAGGCTTCACGTCACCCACCACTGTAAGAGTCAATTTTCATAAATTTAGGCCCAGAACCCAGGCAGAGGAGAAAGGTCCCGTAACAGACAATCTGGCTTCATGTCAGCAGAGAATCAGTCTTCATATCATAGCAGAGAATCAGGCTTCACGTCACCCACCACTGTAAGAGTCAATTTTCATAAATTTAGGCCCAGAACCCAGGCAGAGGAGAAAGGTCCCGTAACAGACAATCTGGCTTCATGTCAGCAGAGAATCAGTCTTCATATCATAGCAGAGAATCAGGCTTCACGTCACCCACCACTGTAAGAGTCAATTTTCATAAATTTAGGCCCAGAACCCAGGCAGAGGAGAAAGGTCCCGTAACAGACAATCTGGCTTCATGTCAGCAGAGAATTAGTCTGCATGTCATAGCAGAGAATGAGGCTTCACGTCACCCACCACTGCAACAGTCCATTGGCATATATTCAGGCCCAGCACCCAGGCAGAGGAGAGAGGTCCCGTAACAGAGGATCTGGCTTCATGTCAGCAGAGAATCAGTCTGCATGTCATAGCAGAGAATCAGGCTTCACGTCAGCCACCACTGCAACAGTCCATTGTCATAAATTTAGGCCCAGCACCCAGGCAGAGGAGAGAGGTCCCGTAACAGAGGATCTGGCTTCATGTCAGCAGAGAATCAGTCTGCATGTCATAGCAGAGAATCAGGCTTCACGTCAGCCACCACTGCAACAGTCCATTGTCATAAATTTAGGCCCAGCACCCAGGCAGAGGAGAGAGGTCCCGTAACAGAGGATCTGGCTTCATGTCAGCAGAGAATCAGTCTGCATGTCATAGCAGAGAATCAGGCTTCACGTCAGCCACCACTGCAACAGTCCATTGTCATAAATTTAGGCCCAGCACCCAGGCAGAGGAGAGAGGTCCCGTAACAGACAATCTGGCTTCATGTCAGCAGAGAATTAGTCTGCATGTCATAGCAGAGAATCAGGCTTCATGTCAGCCACCACTGCAACAGTCCATTGGCATATATTTAGGCCTAGCACACAGGCAGAGGAGAGGTTCATTCAACTTTGGGTAGCATCGCAATATAATGGTAAAATGAAAATAAAAATAGGATTGAATGAGGAAGTGCCCTGGAGTCCAATAATATATGGTTATGGGGAGGTAGTTAATGTCTAATCTGGACAAGGGACGGACAGGTCCTGTGGGATCCATGCCTGGTTCATTTTTATGAACGTCAGCTTGTCCACATTGGCTGTAGACAGGCGGCTGCGTTTGTCTGTAATGACGCCCCCTGCCGTGCTGAATACACGTTCAGACAAAACGCTGGCTGCCGGGCAGGCCAGCACCTCCAAGGCATAAAAGGCTAGCTCTGGCCACGTGGACAATTTAGAGACCCAGAAGTTGAATGGGGCCGAACCATCAGTCAGTACGTGGAGGGGTGTGCACACGTACTGTTCCACCATGTTAGTGAAATGTTGCCTCCTGCTAACACGTTGCGTATCAGGTGGTGGTGCAGTTAGCTGTGGCGTGTTGACAAAAGTTTTCCACATCTCTGCCATGCTAACCCTGCCCTCAGAGGAGCTGGCCGTGACACAGCTGCCTTGGCGACCTCTTGCTCCTCCTCTGCCTTGGCCTTGGGCTTCCACTTGTTCCCCTGTGACATTTGGGAATGCTCTCAGTAGCGCGTCTACCAACGTGCGCTTGTACTCGCGCATCTTCCTATCACGCTCCAGTGCAGGAAGTAAGGTGGGCACATTGTCTTTGTAGCGTGGATCCAGCAGGGTGGCAACCCAGTAGTCCGCACAGGTTAAAATGTGGGCAACTCTGCTGTCGTTGCGCAGGCACTGCAGCATGTAGTCGCTCATGTGTGCCAGGCTGCCCAGGGGTACGGACAAGCTGTCCTCTGTGGGAGGCGTATCGTCATCGTCCTGCCTTTCCCCCCAGCCACGCACCAGTGATGGACCCGAGCTGCGTTGGGTGCCACCCCGCTGTGACCATGCTTCATCCTCATCCTCCTCCACCTCCTCCTCATCCTCGTCCTCCTCGTCCTCCAGTAGTGGGCCCTGGCTGGCCACATTTGTACCTGGCCTCTGCTGTTGCCAAAAACCTCCCTCTGAGTCACTTCGAAGAGACTGGCCTGAAAGTGCTAAAAATGACCCCTCTTCCTCATCCTCCTCCTCCTCCTCCTGGGCCACCTCCTGTTCCATCATCGCCCTAAGTGTTTTCTCAAGGAGACATAGAAGTGGTATTGTAACGCTGATAACGGTGTCATCGCCACTGGCCATGTTGGTGGAGTACTCGAAACAGCGCAACAGGGCACACAGGTCTCGCATGGAGGCCCAGTCATTGGTGGTGAAGTGGTGCTGTTCTGTAGTGCGACTGACCCGTGCGTGCTGCAGCTGAAACTCCACTATGGCCTGCTGCTGCTCGCACAGTCTGTCCAGCATGTGCAAGGTGGAGTTCCACCTGGTGGGCACGTCGCATATGAGGCGGTGAGCGGGAAGGCCGAAGTTACGCTGTAGCGCAGACAGGCGAGCAGCGGCAGGATGTGAACGCCGGAAGCGCGAACAGACGGCCCGCACTTTATGCAGCAGCTCTGACATGTCGGGGTAGTTGTGAATGAACTTCTGCACCACCAAATTCAGCACATGCGCCAAGCAAGGGATGTGCGTCAAATTGGCTAGTCCCAGAGCTGCAACGAGATTTCGCCCATTATCACACACCACCAGGCCGGGCTTGAGGCTCACCGGCAGCAACCACTCGTCGGTCTGTTGTTCTATACCCCGCCACAACTCCTGTGCGGTGTGGGGCCTGTCCCCCAAACATATGAGTTTCAGAATGGCCTGCTGACGTTTACCCCGGGCTGTGCTGAAGTTGGTGGTGAAGGTGTGTGGCTGACTGGATGAGCAGGTGGAAGAAGAGGAGGAGGAAGCCGAGAAGGAGGAGGTGGCAACAGGAGGCAAAGAATGTTGCCCTGCGATCCTTGGCGGCGGAAGGACGTGCGCCAAACAGCTCTCCGCCTGGGGCCCAGCTGCCACTACATTTACCCAGTGTGCAGTTAGGGAGATATAGCGTCCCTGGCCGTGCTTACTGGTCCACGTATCTGTGGTTAGGTGGACCTTGCCACAGATGGCGTTGCGCAGTGCACACTTGATTTTATCGGATACTTGGTTGTGCAGGGAAGGCACGGCTCTCTTGGAGAAGTAGTGCCGGCTGGGAACAACATACTGTGGGACAGCAAGCGACATGAGCTGTTTGAAGCTGTCTGTGTCCACCAGCCTAAATGACAGCATTTCATAGGCCAGTAGTTTAGAAATGCTGGCATTCAGGGCCAGGGATCGAGGGTGGCTAGGTGGGAATTTACGCTTTCTATCAAATGTTTGTGAGATGGAGAGCTGAACGCTGGCGTGTGACATGGTTGAGACGCTTGGTGACGGAGGTGGTGGTGGTGGTGTTGGTGGTACATCCCCTGTTTGCTGGGCGGCAGGTGCCAACGTTCCTCCAGAGGCGGAGGAAGAGGCCGAGGCGGCAGCAGCAGAATAGGCCGAGGCGGCAGCAGCAGAAGAGGTAGCAGGGGGAGCCTGAGTGACTTCCTTGGTTTTAAGGTGTTTACTCCACTGCAGTTCATGCTTTGCATGCAGGTGCCTGGTCATGCAGGTTGTGCTCAGGTTCAGAACGTTAATGCCTCGCTTCAGGCTCTGATGGCACAGCGTGCAAACCACTCGGGTCTTGTCGTCAGCACATTGTTTGAAGAAGTGCCATGCCAGGGAACTCCTTGAAGCTGCCTTTGGGGTGCTCGGTCCCAGATGGCGGCGGTCAGTAGCAGGCGGAGTCTCTTGGCGGCGGGTGTTCTGCTTTTGCCCACTGCTCCCTCTTTTGCTACGCTGTTGGCTCGGTCTCACCACTGCCTCTTCCTCCGAACTGTGAAAGTCAGTGGCACGACCTTCATTCCATGTGGGGTCTAGGACCTCATCGTCCCCTGCATCGTCTTCCACCCAGTCTTGATCCCTGACCTCCTGTTCAGTCTGCACACTGCAGAAAGACGCAGCAGTTGGCACCTGTGTTTCGTCATCATCAGAGACATGCTGAGGTGGTATTCCCATGTCCTCATCATCAGGAAACATAAGTGGTTGTGCGTCAGTGCATTCTATGTCTTTCACCGCTGGGGAAGGGCTAGGTGGATGCCCTTGGGAAACCCTGCCAGCGGAGTCTTCAAACAGCATAAGAGACTGCTGCATAACTTGAGGCTGAGACAGTTTCCCTGGTATGCATGGGGGTGATGTGACAGACTGATGGGGTTGGTTTTCAGGCGCCATCTGTGCGCTTTCTGCAGAAGACTGGGTGGGAGATAATGTGAACGTGCTGGATCCACTGTCGGCCACCCAATTGACTAATGCCTGTACCTGCTCAGGCCTTACCATCCTTAGAACGGCATTGGGCCCCACCATATATCGCTGTAAATTCTGGCGGCTACTGGGACCTGAGGTAGTTGGTACACTAGGACGTGTGGATGTGGCAGAACGGCCACGTCCTCTCCCAGCACCAGAGGGTCCACTAACACCACCACGACCATGTCCACGTCCGCGTCCCTTACTAGATGTTTTTCTCATTGTTATGGTTCACCACAACAACAAATATATTATTTGGCCCAATGTATTGTATTCAAATTCAGCGGGATATAAATTTGAGGCCTAGTATTTAGGCGCTGGGTGACCGGTATGGATTTAGTGACAGAATTAGACTTGGAAATGCACAGAAGCGTGTGTGTGAAGTTATTCTGAATGACCCTATGTGCACCTTCAATATTATATACCCTTTTAGGGATAGATTTCAAATAGCTCTGATATAGCAGAAACCACTAAATTATGAAATTGCTAAATTGGGAATTGTACTTCAACCCAGAACAAAAAATGTGCTTTGACGGACACTAAATATCTTGCCCAGCAACAACAGTACAGCGGTGGGTAACGAGAGATTTAGAGGGATTTAAATTTGAGGCCTAGTATTTAGGCGCTGGGTGACAGGTATGGGTTTAGTGACAGAATTAGACTTGGAAATACACAGTAGCGGGTGTGTGTGAAGTTATTCTGAATGACCCAATGTGCACCTTCAATATTATATACCCTTTTAGGGATAGATTTCAAATAGCTCTGATATAGCAGAAACCACTAAATTATGAAATTGCTAAATTGGGAATTGTACTTCAACCCAGAACAAAAAATGTGCTTTGACGGACACTAAATATCTTGCCCAGCAACAACAGTACAGCGGTGGGTAACGAGAGATTTAGAGGGATTTAAATTTGAGGCCTAGTATTTAGGCGCTGGGTCACCGGTATGGATTTAGTGACAGAATTAGACTTGGAAATGCACAGAAGCGTGTGTGTGAAGTTATTCTGAATGACCCTATGTGCACCTTCAATATTATATACCCTTTTAGGGATAGATTTCAAATAGCTCTGATATAGCAGAAACCACTAAATTATGAAATTGCTAAATTGGGAATTGTACTTCAACCCAGAACAAAAAATGTGCTTTGACGGACACTAAATATCTTGCCCAGCAACAACAGTACAGCGGTGGGTAACGAGAGATTTAGAGGGATTTAAATTTGAGGCCTAGTATTTAGGCGCTGGGTGACAGGTATGGGTTTAGTGACAGAATTAGACTTGGAAATACACAGTAGCGGGTGTGTGTGAAGTTATTCTGAATGACCCAATGTGCACCTTCAATATTATATACCCTTTTAGGGATAGATTTCAAATAGCTCTGATATAGCAGAAACCACTAAATTATGAAATTGCTAAATTGGGAATTGTACTTCAACCCAGAACAAAAAATGTGCTTTGACGGACACTAAATATCTTGCCCAGCAACAACAGTACAGCGGTGGGTAACGAGAGATTTAGAGGGATTTAAATTTGAGGCCTAGTATTTAGGCGCTGGGTCACCGGTATGGATTTAGTGACAGAATTAGACTTGGAAATGCACAGAAGCGTGTGTGTGAAGTTATTCTGAATGACCCTATGTGCACCTTCAATATTATATACCCTTTTAGGGATAGATTTCAAATAGCTCTGATATAGCAGAAACCACTAAATTATGAAATTGCTAAATTGGGAATTGTACTTCAACCCAGAACAAAAAATGTGCTTTGACGGACACTAAATATCTTGCCCAGCAACAACAGTACAGCGGTGGGTAACGAGAGATTTAGAGGGATTTAAATTTGAGGCCTAGTATTTAGGCGCTGGGTGACAGGTATGGGTTTAGTGACAGAATTAGACTTGGAAATGCACAGTAGCGGGTGTGTGTGAAGTTATTCTGAATGACCCAATGTGCACCTTCAATATTATATACCCTTTTAGGATAGATTTCAAATAGCTCTGATATAGCAGAAACCACTAAATTATGAAATTGCTAAATTGGGAATTGTACTTCAACCCAGAACAAAAAATGTGCTTTGACGGACACTAAATATCTTGCCCAGCAACAACAGTACAGCGGTGGGTAACGAGAGATTTAGAGGGATTTAAATTTGAGGCCTAGTATTTAGGCGCTGGGTCACCGGTATGGATTTAGTGACAGAATTAGACTTGGAAATGCACAGAAGCGTGTGTGTGAAGTTATTCTGAATGACCCTATGTGCACCTTCAATATTATATACCCTTTTAGGGATAGATTTCAAATAGCTCTGATATAGCAGAAACCACTAAATTATGAAATTGCTAAATTGGGAATTGTACTTCAACCCAGAACAAAAAATGTGCTTTGACGGACACTAAATATCTTGCCCAGCAACAACAGTACAGCGGTGGGTAACGAGAGATTTAGAGGGATTTAAATTTGAGGCCTAGTATTTAGGCGCTGGGTCACCGGTATGGATTTAGTGACAGAATTAGACTTGGAAATGCACAGAAGCGTGTGTGTGAAGTTATTCTGAATGACCCTATGTGCACCTTCAATATTATATACCCTTTTAGGGATAGATTTCAAATAGCTCTGATATAGCAGAAACCACTAAATTATGAAATTGCTAAATTGGGAATTGTACTTCAACCCAGAACAAAAAATGTGCTTTGACGGACACTAAATATCTTGCCCAGCAACAACAGTACAGCGGTGGGTAACGAGAGATTTAGAGGGATTTAAATTTGAGGCCTAGTATTTAGGCGCTGGGTGACAGGTATGGGTTTAGTGACAGAATTAGACTTGGAAATACACAGTAGCGGGTGTGTGTGAAGTTATTCTGAATGACCCAATGTGCACCTTCAATATTATATACCCTTTTAGGGATAGATTTCAAATAGCTCTGATATAGCAGAAACCACTAAATTATGAAATTGCTAAATTGGGAATTGTACTTCAACCCAGAACAAAAAATGTGCTTTGACGGACACTAAATATCTTGCCCAGCAACAACAGTACAGCGGTGGGTAACGAGAGATTTAGAGGGATTTAAATTTGAGGCCTAGTATTTAGGCGCTGGGTCACCGGTATGGATTTAGTGACAGAATTAGACTTGGAAATGCACAGAAGCGTGTGTGTGAAGTTATTCTGAATGACCCTATGTGCACCTTCAATATTATATACCCTTTTAGGGATAGATTTCAAATAGCTCTGATATAGCAGAAACCACTAAATTATGAAATTGCTAAATTGGGAATTGTACTTCAACCCAGAACAAAAAATGTGCTTTGACGGACACTAAATATCTTGCCCAGCAACAACAGTACAGCGGTGGGTAACGAGAGATTTAGAGGGATTTAAATTTGAGGCCTAGTATTTAGGCGCTGGGTCACCGGTATGGATTTAGTGACAGAATTAGACTTGGAAATGCACAGAAGCGTGTGTGTGAAGTTATTCTGAATGACCCTATGTGCACCTTCAATATTATATACCCTTTTAGGGATAGATTTCAAATAGCTCTGATATAGCAGAAACCACTAAATTATGAAATTGCTAAATTGGGAATTGTACTTCAACCCAGAACAAAAAATGTGCTTTGACGGACACTAAATATCTTGCCCAGCAACAACAGTACAGCGGTGGGTAACGAGAGATTTAGAGGGATTTAAATTTGAGGCCTAGTATTTAGGCGCTGGGTCACCGGTATGGATTTAGTGACAGAATTAGACTTGGAAATGCACAGAAGCGTGTGTGTGAAGTTATTCTGAATGACCCTATGTGCACCTTCAATATTATATACCCTTTTAGGGATAGATTTCAAATAGCTCTGATATAGCAGAAACCACTAAATTATGAAATTGCTAAATTGGGAATTGTACTTCAACCCAGAACAAAAAATGTGCTTTGACGGACACTAAATATCTTGCCCAGCAACAACAGTACAGCGGTGGGTAACGAGAGATTTAGAGGGATTTAAATTTGAGGCCTAGTATTTAGGCGCTGGGTCACCGGTATGGATTTAGTGACAGAATTAGACTTGGAAATGCACAGAAGCGTGTGTGTGAAGTTATTCTGAATGACCCTATGTGCACCTTCAATATTATATACCATTTTAGGGATAGATTTCAAATAGCTCTGATATAGCAGAAACCACTAAATTATGAAATTGCTAAATTGGGAATTGTACTTCAACCCAGAACAAAAAATGTGCTTTGACGGACACTAAATATCTTGCCCAGCAACAACAGTACAGCGGTGGGTAACGAGAGATTTAGAGGGATTTAAATTTGAGGCCTAGTATTTAGGCGCTGGGTCACCGGTATGGATTTAGTGACAGAATTAGACTTGGAAATGCACAGAAGCGTGTGTGTGAAGTTATTCTGAATGACCCTATGTGCACCTTCAATATTATATACCCTTTTAGGGATAGATTTCAAATAGCTCTGATATAGCAGAAACCACTAAATTATGAAATTGCTAAATTGGGAATTGTACTTCAACCCAGAACAAAAAATGTGCTTTGACGGACACTAAATATCTTGCCCAGCAACAACAGTACAGCGGTGGGTAACGAGAGATTTAGAGGGATTTAAATTTGAGGCCTAGTATTTAGGCGCTGGGTGACCGGTATGGATTTAGTGACAGAATTAGACTTGGAAATGCACAGAAGCGTGTGTGTGAAGTTATTCTGAATGACCCTATGTGCACCTTCAATATTATATACCCTTTTAGGGATAGATTTCAAATAGCTCTGATATAGCAGAAACCACTAAATTATGAAATTGCTAAATTGGGAATTGTACTTCAACCCAGAACAAAAAATGTGCTTTGACGGACACTAAATATCTTGCCCAGCAACAACAGTACAGCGGTGGGTAACGAGAGATTTAGAGGGATTTAAATTTGAGGCCTAGTATTTAGGCGCTGGGTGACAGGTATGGGTTTAGTGACAGAATTAGACTTGGAAATACACAGTAGCGGGTGTGTGTGAAGTTATTCTGAATGACCCAATGTGCACCTTCAATATTATATACCCTTTTTGGGATAGATTTCAAATAGCTCTGATATAGCAGGAACCACTAAATTATGAAATTGCTAAATTGGGAATTGTATTTCAACCCAGAACAAGAAATGTGCTTGAACGGACACTAAATAACTCGCCCAGCTACAGCACTAGGGACAGATTTAGCTGGATATAAATTTGAGGCCTAGTATTTAGGCGCTGGGTGACCGGTATGGATTTAGTGACAGAATTAGACTGGGATATGGCCAAAAAATAAACAGACTATTGCTGGTTAAATGCACTTGGTGTGACAGCTTCACCCTGATGTAGGCTTTAGCCAAAAAACAACCACACCATTGAGGGTTAAATGCACTTGGTGACAGGCGCAGCTTGCCCCTGATTTTGTATATGGCCAAAAAATGAACAGACTATTGCTGGTTAAATGCACTTGGTGTCACAGCTTGACCAACCACACTACTGAGGGTTAAATGCACTTGGTGACGGGCGCAGCTTGCCCCTGATGTAGTATATGGCCAAAAAATAAACAGACTATTGCTGGTTAAATGCACTTGGTGTGACAGCTTCACCCTGATGTAGGCTTTAGCCAAAAAACAACCACACCATTGAGGGTTAAATGCACTTGGTGACAGGCGCAGCTTGCCCCTGATTTTGTATATGGCCAAAAAATGAACAGACTATTGCTGGATAAATGCACTTGGTGTGACAGCTTCACCCTGATGTAGGCTTTAGCCAAAAAACAACCACACCATTGAGGGTTAAATGCACTTGGTCGCAGCTTGTGCTGGCGCACCACAAGACACAAAATGGCCGCCGATCACCCCAGAAAAATGAGACTGACAAACGGTCTGTGCAGCCTAAAAACAGTGAGCAATTGAGGATCAGCAGCTCAATGATCCACAGCTGCAGATCGATCAGTTAATCAAGTCCTTTGGAGGAGTTAATCTGCCTAATCTCGCCCTACTGTCGCAGCCGCAACCTCTCCCTACGCTAATCAGAGCAGAGTGACGGGCGGCGCTATGTGACTCCAGCTTAAATAGAGGCTGGGTCACATGGTGCTCTGGCCAATCACAGCCATGCCAATAGTAGGCATGGCTGTGATGGCCTCTTGGGGCAAGTAGTATGACGCTTGTTGATTGGCTGCTTTGCAGCCTTTCAAAAAGCGCCAAGAAAGCGTCACAAAAGCGCGAAGAAAGCGACGAACACCGAACCCGAACCCGGACTTTTACGAAAATGTCCGGGTTCGGGTCCGTGTCACGGACACCCCAAAATTCGGTACGAACCCGAACTATACAGTTCGAGTTCGCTCATCCCTAATGTGAAGCCTTTGGAATGATATGGATTTCTGCACAAATTGGTCATAAAATGTGATCTGATCTTCATCTAAGTCACAACAATAAAACAATAGACAATCACAGTCTGCTTAAACTAATAACACACAAAGAATTAAATGTTACCATGTTTTTATTGAACACACCATGTAAACATTCACAGTGCAGTGTGGAAAAAGTATGTGAACCTTTGGATTTAATAACTGGTTGAACCTCCTTTGGCAGCAATAACTTCAACCAAACGTTTCCTGTAGTTGCAGATCAGACGTGCACAACGGTCAGGAGTAATTCTTGACCATTCCTCTTTACAAGACTGTTTCAGTTCAGCAATATTCTTGGGATGTCTGGTGTGAATCGCTTTTTTGAGGTCATGCCACAGCATCTCAATTGGGTTGAGGTCAGGACTCTGACTGGGCCACTGCAGAAGGCGTATTTTCTTCTGTTTAAACCATTCTGTTGTTGATTTACTTATATGCTTTGGGTCGTTGTCCGGTTGCAACACCCATCTTCTGTTGAGCTTCAGCTGGTGGACAGATGGTCTTAAGTTCTCCTGCAAAATGTCTTGATAAACTTGGGAATTAATTTTTCCTTCGATGATCGCAATCTGTCCAGGCCCTGACACAGCCCCAAACCATGATGCCCCCACCATCATACTTCACAGTTGGCATGAAGTTTTGATTTTGGTGTGCTGTGCCCCTTTTTCTCCACACATAGTATTGTGTGTTTCTTTCAAACAACTCAACTTTAGTTTCATCTGTACACATAATATTTTGCCAGTATTGCTGTGGAACATCCAGGTGATCTTGTGCAAACTGTAAACGTGCAGCAATGTTTTTTTTTGGACAGTAGTGGCTTCCTCTGTGGTATCCTCCCATGAAATCCATTCTTCTTTAGTGTTTTACGTATCGTAGATTCACTAACAGGGATGTTAGCATATGCCAGAGACTTTTGTAAGTCTTTAGCTGATACTCTAGGACTCTTCTTAACCTCATTGAGCAGTCTGCGCTGTGCTCTTGCTGTTATCATTACAGGGTGGCCACTCCTAGGGAGAGTAGCAGCAGTGCTGAACTTTCTGAATTTATAGACAATTTGTCTTACCGTGGACTGATGAACAGCAAAGCTTTTGGAGAAACTTTTATAACCCTTTCCAGCTTTATGCAAGTCAACAATTCTTAATCTTAGGTCTTTTGAGAGCTCTTTTGTGCAAGGCATCTGTCACGGATGGTGTTGCAGAAAACAAGAAGTAACAAATAAAGATCCGACTGACTTGATCCCAAACTAAGGACTGCTCAGCCCATGCAAAGATCTCTGTGATAGAAAGTTGCATGTCCATGTACCTAGACTGAGTGACACCTGAAAACCCTATAATAGTGAGGGGACATGACCACCGGCTCCCTGCACTAAATACGGAGGGAGTCAGGGTCACCTAGAATCAAGCCAACAGGAAAACACAAATGAAGGGATAGACTTATCTGAGAACCCAGCAGTAGCAAACTTCTAGCACTGAGCACAATCCAGGAAGTAGTATAAACCGCAAATTGAAGCAGTATGGGAGGGGATATAAAGGGAGGCAATCACTGCAAATAGATGACAGCTGGAAGAGGGAGAAGAGATGTCAAAGCGAAACTAAAACAAAAGAACATCATGCAGGAGGTACTGAAGAACGTCTGTCAGAACTCCCTCAACGAGTGGACTCCGGACACTCAGAGCCCACTTTCTCAGGATGGGACCTATGGAATGCCCTGATAAGACGGGAACGCCCTGATAAGACGAGTAGCCTTAAAGGGACACTGACAGGCCCAATAACCATAAATAGCTGTACATATGCATGCACAGGTCATCTAAAAACATTAAAAACATATAAGTATAACCCCTGTCCACATTATGAATACAGTAAACTCATGTTTTATAACCTGAAGTAATTGCTTTTCTTTCTGCCCAAGGGGCGGGGTTTCAGCTCCACTTGCGCCCAGCCAGCATCAGCCCAACCGTCGTTTTGAAGCGCCGCCCAGCTCATCAATATTCACTTCGCTGGGCGGTTTCTGCTGTCCCCGACCTTCTGAGATCCAGCGCATGCCCAATAGAAAGCTATGGGCATCGGACTCGCTTTCAGCTTCTGCGCATGCACTCGGCACACATAGCTTTCTATTGGGCATGCGCCGGATCTCGGAAGGTCGGGGACAGCAGAAGCCGCCCAGCAAAGTGAATATTGATGAGCTGGGCGGCGCTTCAAGTGGAGCTGAAACCCCGCCCCTTGGGCAGAAAGAAAAGCGATTACTTCAGGTTATAAAACATGAGTTTACTGTATTCATAATGTGGACATGGGTTATACTTATATGTTTTTAATGCACATATGAAGACCTGTGCATGCATATGTACAGCTAATTATGGTTATTGGGCCTGTCAGTGTCCCTTTAATGTCCGCCACTGGGACCCACATCCTCTCCTCAGGGCAATAACACTCCCAATAAACAAGGTACTGGAGAGAACCGTGGATAACACGAGAATCCACAATCCTAGAGACCTGAAACTCAAGATTACCATCAACCACAATCGGAGGAGGAGGCAAAGAGGAGGGTACAGTGGGTTGGACATAAGGTTTTAATAGGGACTTTTGAAAAACATTATGGATCTTCCAAGTCTGAGCAAGATCAAGACGGAAGGCAACGGGATTGATGAAGGACAAGATTTTGTAAGGCCCAATAAACTTAGGACCCAACTTCCAGGAGGGAACCTTCAACTTGATATTCTTAGTAGACAACCACACGCTTATATGTCTCACTCATGCTCTTTAGATTATCCTGAATCTCTCTTCATCAGGTAAACCAGAAGACCCCTCTCCAGAGAATGTCCCAAACTGCGAAAGAAACCCATATGCACCAAAAAATGGCGAACTCAGCAAGGGACAAAAAATAACACCAATCCTCCTGATTCTCCGCCACAAAACAGTGTAGATATGTGTCCAGATTCTGATTGATGTGCTCTGTCTGGCCATTCGACTGCGGGTGGAAAGCAGAAGAGAATGAAAACCGAACCGCCAAGCGAGAACAGAAAGCCTTCCAGAATCTGGAAACAAACCTAAATGTCCCTATCAGAGACTATGTCTGAAGGAATGCCATGCAATTTGACAATGTGATCAACAAATGCCTGAGCCAGCATTTTAGGGGGGCAACCCAGGAAAAGGAATAAAATGCTCCATTTTGCTAAAACCACCACCACCAGAATCACAGTCTTCCCCGAGGAACGAGGCAGGTCCGTAATGAAGTCCATGGAGAGATGTGTCCAAGGATGGGAAGGAATGGGTGACGGGAGGAGAGGACCTGATGACCGTGAATGAGGGACTTTGACACGAGTGCAGGTCTCGCGGGCTGCCACAAAACCCTTAACCGAATTATGAAGAGCCGGCCACCAGAATCTCCGAGCAATGAGATCCACTGTGGCTCTACCCCCCGGGTGCCCAGCTAGGACAGTATCGTGGTGCTCCTTAAAAACCTTATGTCGTAAAGCGAGAGGCACAAACAACCTCCCAGGAGGACAAAGATCAGGAGCCTCTGCCTGGGCTGCCTGAACCACTGCCTCCAATTCAGGATGAAGAACAGAGACCACCACCCTTCAGCCAAAATGGGACCCGGGTCTTCAAAGTTCCCCCCTCCGGGAAAACAACGTGACAGGGCATCCGCCTTCACATTCTTAACCCCAGGGCGGAACGTGACAACAAAATTAAACCTTGAAAAGAACAAAGACCATCTGGCCTGTCTCGGGTTCAGACGCTTGGCTGACTCCAAGTAGGCCATATTCTTATGGTCAGTAAACACGGTAATAGGGTGCCATTCCTTAAAAGCTAATTTGATGGCCAAGAACTCCCTATCTCCCGCATCGTAATTTCTCTCTGCGGAGGAGAGTTTCTTCGAGAAAAAGACACATGGTCGCCATTTGGCAGGAGAGGGACCCTGAGATAAGACCGTACCCACACCCACCTCAGAGGCGTCCACCTCAACAATGAAAGGCAGAGAGACATCAGGTTGTATCAAGATGGGAGCGGAAGCAAAACTCTCTTTGATACTAGAAAAGGCCTTACGCGCCTCTACCGACCAGGAGGAAAAATCTACCCCCTTTTTAGTCATATCAGTGAGTGGCTTAACAACAGAGGAATAATTCAAAATGAACTTCCTGTAATAATTGGCAAAACCCAAAAAATGCATCAGCGCCTTCTGATTCTCAGGAAGCTCCCAATCAAGCACAGCGTGGACCTTCTCAGGGTCCCTGCAAAAGCCAGAAGCGGAGAGAAGAAAACACAGAAATTGAATTTCTGGAACAGCAAATACACATTTTTCCAGTTTAGCGTACAATTTATTCTCCCGCAGAATGAGCAAAACCTGACGTAGGTGGTCCCTATGAGTCTTGAAATCAGGAGAAAAAAATCAAAATATCATCTAGGTACACTAGTACAAATTTCCCCATTAAATGATAAAAAATGCTGTTCACAAAATGTTGGAAGACGGTTGGAGCATTCATCAAACCAAAAGGCATAACCAAATTCTCAAAATGGCCCTCAGGGGTATTGAAGGCCGTCTTCCATTCATCCCCTTCTCTGAACCTGACCAGGTTTTATGCCCCTCTCAAATCCAACTTGGAAAAAACTTTAGGCCCAACAATCTGGTTAACCCCTTAAGGACCAGGCTCATTTTCACCTTAAGGACCAGGCCATTTTTTGCAAATCTGACCAGTGTCACTTTAAGTGCTGATAACTTTAAAACGCTTTTACTTATACAGGCCATTCTGAGATTGTTTTTTCGTCACATATTGTACTTCATGACACTGGTAAAATAAAGTCAAAAAAATTAATTTTTTTGCATAATAAAATACCTAATTTACCAAAAATTTGGAAAAATTTGCAAATTTCAAAGTTTCAGTTTCTCTACTTCTGTAATACATAGTAATACCCCCAAAAATTGTGATGACTTAACATACCCATATGTCTACTTCATGTTTGAATTATTTTGGGAATGATATTTTATTTTTTGGGGATGTTACAAGGCTTAGAAGTTTAGAAGCAAATCTTGACATTTTTCAGAAATTTACAAAAACCCAATTTTTAGGGACCACTACAGCTCTGAAGTCACTTTGCGAGGCTTACATAATAGAAACCGCCCAAAAATGACCCCATTCTATAAACTACACCCCTCAAGGTATTCAAAACTTATTTTACAAACTCCGTTAACCCTTTAGGTGTTGCACAAGAGTTATTGGCAAATGGGGATGAAATTTGAGAATTTCATTTTTTTGCCTAATTTTCCATTTTAACCCATTTTTTCCACTAACAAAGCAAGGGTTAACAGCCAAACAAGACTGTATCTTTATTGCCCTGACTCTGCCGTTTACAGAAACACCCCATATGTGGCCGTAAACTACTGTACGGCCACACAGCGGGGCGTAGAGTGAAAGGTGCGCCGTATGGTTTTTGGAAGCCAGATTTTGCTGGACAGTTTTTTTGACACCATGTCCCATTTGAAGCCCCCTGATGCACCCCTAGAGTAGAAACTCCATAAAAGTGCCCCATTTAAGAAACTACACCCCTCAAGGTATTCAAAACTGATTTTACAAACTTCGTTAACCCTTTAGGTGTTGCACAAGAGTTATTGGCAAATGGGGATGAAATTTGAGAATTTCATTTTTTTGCCTAATTTTCCATTTTAACCCATTTTTTCCACTAACAAAGCAAGGGTTAACAGCCAAACAAGACTGTATCTTTATTGCCCTGACTCTGCCATTTACAGAAACACCCAATATGTGGCCGTAAACTACTGTACGGCCACACAGCGGGGCGTAGAGTGAAAGGTACGTCGTATGGTTTTTGGAAGCCAGATTTTGCTGGACAGTTTTTTTGACACCATGTCCCATTTGAAGCCCCCTGATGCACCCCTAGAGTAGAAACTCCATAAAAGTGACCCCATCTAAGAAACTACACCCCTCAAGGTATTCAAAACTGATTTTAGAAACTTCGTTAACCCTTTAGGTGTTGCACAAGAGTTATTGGCAAATGGGGATGAAATTTGAGAATTTCATTTTTTTGCCTAATTTTCCATTTTAACCCATTTTTTCCACTAACAAAGCAAGGGTTAACAGCCAAACAAGACTGTATCTTTATTGCCCTGACTCTGCCGTTTACAGAAACACCCCATATGTGGCCGTAAACTACTGTACGGCCACACAGCGGGGCGTAGAGTGAAAGGTGCGCCGTATGGTTTTTGGAAGCCAGATTTTGCTGGACAGTTTTTTTTGACACCATGTCCCATTTGAAGCCCCCCTGATGCACCCCTAGAGTAGAAACTCCATAAAAGTGACCCCATCTAAGAAACTACACCCCTCAAGGTATTCAAAACTGATTTTACAAACTTTGTTAACCCTTTAGGTGTTGCACAAGATTTAATGGAAAATAGAGATACAATTTCAAAATTTCACTTTTTTGGCAGATTTTCCATTTTAATATTTTTTTTCCAGTTACAAAGCAAGGGTTAACAGCCAAACGAAACTCATTATTTATGGCCCTGATTCTGTAGTTTACAGAAACACCCCATATGTGGTCGTAAACTGCTGTACGGGCACACGGCAGGGCGCAGAAGGAAAGGAATGCCATACGGTTTTTGGAAGGCAGATTTTGCTGGACTGGTTTTTTGACACCATGTCCCATTTGAAGCCCCCCTGATGCACCCCTAGAGTAGAAACTCCAAAAAAGTGACCCCATTTTAGAAAGTACGGAATAGGGTGGCAGTTTTGTTGGTACTAGTTCAGGGTAGATATGATTTTTGGTTGCTCTATATTACACTTTTTGTGCAGCAAGGTAACAAGAAATAGCTTTTTTGGCACGTTTTTTTTTTGTTATTTACAACATTCATCTGACAGGTTAGATCATGTGGTAATTTTATAGAGCAGGTTGTCACGGACGCAGCGATACCTAATATGTATACAATTTTGTTTTTATTTATGTAAGTTTTATACAATAACTTCATTTTTAAAACCAAAAAATTGTTTAGTGTCTCCATAGTCTGAGAGCCATAGTTTTTTCAGTTTTTGGGCGATTATCTTGAGTAGGGTCTAATTTTTTGCGGGATGAGATGACAGTTTGATTGGCACTATTTTGGGGTGCATATGACTTTTTGATCGCTTGCTATTACACTTTTTGTGACGTAAGATGGCAAAAAATAGCTTTTTTTACACCGTTTTTTTTTTTTTTTTTTACGGTGGTCACCTGAGGGGTTAGGTCATGTGATATTTATATAGAGCCGGTCGATACGGACGCGGCAATACCTAATATGTATACTTTATTTTTATTTATGTAGGTTTTACACAATGATTTTATTTTTGAAACAAAAAAAATGATGTTTTAGTGTTTTCATAGTCTAAGAGCCATAGTTTTTTCAGTTTTTGGGCGATTATCTTGAGTAGGGTCTCATTTTTTGCGGGATGAGATGACGGTTTGATTGGTACTATTTTGGCGTACATGCGACTTTTTTGATCACTTTTATTACCTTTTTTGGGAAGTAAGGTGGGCAAAATTTCAATTTTCTCATAGTTTTTATTTTTTTATTTTTATGGCGTTCACTGTGCGGGGAAAGTAACATGGCCGTTTTTTAGATCAGGTCGTTACGGACGCGGCGATACCTAATATGTGTAGTTTATTTTATTTTTTTAATTTTTATTCAGTGATAAATGTTTTTTTTTTTATCTTAACTTTTTTCACTTATTCTTTTTATTTTTTGACCCAGACCCACTTGGTTCTTGAAGATCCAGTGGGTCTGATGTCTGTAAAATACAGTACAGAACCCCTATAGGTTTCTGTACTGTATTTTACTTACACTGAACAGATCTATGCTTTCAGCACAGATCTGTTCAGCACCATGGACAGCAGGACGCCTGAGCAGGCGTCCTGTTGCCATGGGAACCTTCCCCGTCTGCTCAGTTATGGTCAGAACTTCGCAGACGGGGAAGGGTGAGGACGGGGCTTCGGGGGGCTCTCTGGGGGCTCTCTCCCTCTCCATCGGGGGGCTGCAAAGGCACAGCAGCCCCCCGATCGGAGAGGGAGGGAGCTCCCTCTTACTGTTAACCTTTTCCATACAGCGGTCCGTACGGACCGCTGTATGGAAAGGGTTAAACGGCTGACATCGCATCAACGATGTCAGCCGTTTATACCAGGGTGCCAGCAATGTGCTGGCACCCTGGTATACCCACTGTACACCAACGATTACGCAATAGGAGGCGGGCGGGGGATCGCGATCCCGCCTGCCGCACCGCCCGCCTCCCGCAACGCCCCCACCGCCTGCGACACCCCCCCTGCACCATGCAGGGGTGCAGGGGGGGATGTACTATATTGATTTTAGGCACTCTAAAGTTTCTGATCCCCGCGGTCAGGGACCGTGGGGATCAGAAACTGCAAAAAGCGCAGCAAACCGCAGGTCTGAATTGACCTGCGGTTTTCTGCGATCGTCGATGCGGGGGGGTCAAATGACCCCCCCCTGCATTGTTACAGGATGCCGGCTGAATGATTTCAGCCGGCATCCCGTTCCGATTAACCCCCGCGGCGCCGGCATCGCTATTTAAAGCCATGACGTACCGGTACGTCATGTGTCCTTAAGGACTCGGGAAACATGCCGTACCGGTACGTCATGTGTCCTTAAGGGGTTAAAGAGATCCGGGATCAGAGGAAGCGGATAAGGGTCACGAATTGTGATACTGTTCAGCTCCCTGAAATCCAGACATGGTCTTAAAGAACCATCTTTTTTCTTGACAAAAAAAAAAAACAGCGGCAACAGGTGACTACGAGGGTCGTATGTGTCCCTTTCTCAGGCTCTCAGAGATATAAGTACGCATAGCGACCCTTTCAGGTTGGGAGAGATTGTATAAACGAGATTTAGGCAGCTTGGCGCTTGGGATGAGATTAATAGGGCAATCATACTCCCGGTGACAGGGCAGCTCCTGAACACCACTCTCAGAAAACACATCCAAAAATTCAGAGAGAAAAGATTGTACAGTCTTAGTAGAAACCTCTGAAAGAGACGTCGAGAGGCAATTCTCTCTGCAAAAGTCACTCCAACCATTTATTTGCCTTGCTTGCCAATCAATGGTGGGGTTATGTTTAGTGAGACAGGGTAGCCCCAACACCAGAGGAGTAGGTAATCCGCTTAGGACGAAACATGACACATCCTCAACATGAGCATCACCCACAGTGAAATGGATATTGTGAACTATGCCCTTTAACGATTTTTGAGAAAGTGGAGCGGAATCAATAGCAAAAACAGGTATGTCCTTTCCCAAAGTGCATACCTGGAAACTATGTGTTATAGCAAATTTATTATCAATGAGATTGACAGCTGCTCCACTATCTACAAAAATCTCACAAACAATATTCTTGCTCTCTAGCGCCACCCTGGCAGGTAGGACAAAACGGGAACTACAAGCCAACAGAAAACCTTCAATTTCCGCATCAACCTTGTCAATAGTAACAGATGGAATGTTTTTAGAGGACTTTTTTCTTTTTCTTTCTTTATTACCCTCAAAAAACTCCCTGAATTACCTAGAGGGACAAACATTTGCCAAATGATTTATACATCCACAACAGAAACAAACCCTCCTCTGAGAGCTGAATCCTCTATTATTAGAGGCAAGCAAACGCAGCTGCATGGCCTCCTGCTCAGAGAGGATTGAGAGAGACTGAGGCTCCTGCACACTGAATGAGACCACCCCACTGTCCTTGGACTGAGTGTGACAGGAAGGAGTGATCTCTCATCTCTCTCTAAGACGCCTGTCAATACCAACAGCCCGAGACATGGCAGACTCCAAGGAGGTAGGTCTCTCATGAAAGGCAAATGCATCTTTCAATCCCTCTGAAAGACCATAGCAAAATTGACTTCGGAGTGCAGCATCATTCCAACCAGTATCAGCTGCCCATCTCCGAAACTCTGAACAGTATATCTCTGTGGACTGTTTACCCTGGCATAAAAGACGCAGTTTAGATTCAGCCAGAGCAATACAATCCGAATCATCATATATTCGACCCAGGAATAAAATAAATTCATCCACTGAATGGAGGGGCTGTGCCCCCACCGGCAGCAAAAAGGCCCAGGACTGAGCGTTATCCCTGAGTAGCGAGAGGATGATCCCTACCCTCCGCTCCTCATCACCAGTGAAAATGGAGTTTGTAAGCCTCTCTAAAACGAACAAAATTCTCACTACCCCTGGAGAACGTATCCAGAAAGCGAGATTTTAGGCTCAGAACAAATTCCATGAACGCAAGCAGAAACTGTCACCTCAAACTGAGAGACAGTTTTCCGGAGATCTGCTACCTCCAGTGAAAGACCCTGCATGCGGTCAATCAAGGCTGAAACCTGATTCATGCTTAAGACGGTTTGGGCGGTTTATAATGTCACGGATGGTGTTGCAGAAAACAAGAAGTAACAAATAAAGATCCAACTGACTTGATCCCATACTAAGGAACCAAGAATCAAAAGAATCAAGCCAACAGGAAAACACAAATGAAGAGATAGACTTATCTGAGAAACCAGCAGTAGCAAACTTCTAGCACTGAGCACAATCCAGGAAGTAGTATAAACCACAAAGTGAGGCAGTATGGGAGGGGATATAAAGGGAGGCAATCACTGCTAATAGATGACAGCTGGAAGAGGGAGAAGAGATGTCAAAGCGAAACCAAAACAAAAGAACATCGTGCAGGAGGTACTGAAGAACGTCTGTCAGAACTTCTCTGAGACCTGGCGGTGACAGCATCATTCACATCAGGCAATGGTTCTTGTGAAAAGCAAACCCAGAACTGGTGTGTGTTTTTTATAGTGCAGGGCAGCTGTAACCAACACCTCCAATCTCATCTCATTGATTGGACTCTAGTTGGCTAACACCTCACTCCAATTAGCTCTTGGAGATGTCATTAATCTAGGGGGTTTACATACATTTTCCACCTGCACTGTGAATGTTTACATGGTGTGTTCAATAAAAACATGGTAACAATTAATTATTTTTGTGTGTTATTAGTTTAAACAGACTGTGATTGTCTATTGGTGTGATTTAGATGAAGATCAGATCACGTTTTATGAGCAATTTGTGCAGAAATCCATATAATTCCAAAGGGTTCACATACTTTTTCTTGCAACTGTACATGTCAAATACATATGTTTAAAAGAACTAAAAATATAAAATTTGATTAAAAACATAGTTAACGAAATTCCCCCCTCTTAAATAATAGTGATGAGCAGGAGGTGCCATATTCGATTTCGCGATATTTCGCGAATATTCGTAATTATTCGCGTAATTATCGCGAATAATATGCGATTTAATTAATCGCATATTGCGATTTTTTCTTTTAATAGTATAAGGCAACGGTATTTTACGAAATTTCGTAATATTGCTCTAACTTCGTCTTTTAGAATATTCGTCATATTCTAAAAGACGAAGTTATAGCAATATTAATATACGTAAAAAGTTGAAATCGCAATTCAATTATTATAACTTGAATTAATCGAATTGCGATTTCAACTTGGACCTGTTTTACTATGGTTGCTGCTATATTCCATATTCGTTAATTCTAGCCTAATATGGAATATAGCAGTGCTAAGTTGAAATCGCCATGCGATTACTTCGAGTTATATTAATCGCATTGCGATTTCAACTTAGCACTGCTATATTCCATATTAGGCTAGAATTAACGAATATGGAATATAGCAGTACTAAGTTGAAATCGCAATTCGATTAATTCAAATTATAATAATCGAATTGCGATTTCAACTTAAAGAGGACCTTACATCAGGAAAAAGTATGTAAACTGACTATACCGACGTGTAGAGCGGCGCCCAGGGATCCCCCTGCACTTACTGTTATCCCCGGGCGCCGCTCCGTTCTCCGGTTATAGCCTCCGGTATGTTCCTACTTAGGCTCCACCCGGGGGAACTTAGGCTCCACCCAGGGGAACCTGCCGGCGTCTCTTTCTCCTATGCTGTAGCGCTGGCCAATCGCAGCGCTCAGCTCATAGCCAGTCGGTGCCTCAAAATCCCGCCAAACAGATGAAATACATGTCTGTGCAATATGCAGTGAGATGATTCACAAGTAGAAAGTATCAAGTAAATATCCGCTACAAGTGACTGTGATGTTCAACTCACTGCACAGCCCAGTGGAGAGTTAATGTGTAATAATATAGCCCAAAATAGTAATGCTATAGAGCACATAATCGCATAACATCCATTTAATAAATCCAGATGAAATATGCCCCTTTTCAACAGATCATAAATAGTAAGCTGCAGAGTAACAAGCTCTTACACAAAAGTACCCACTGGGAACGTGAACATACCCACAGACATGATGAAGGGCTGAGACACCGAACACAAGGCAGACAAGAACCCCGACGCGCGTTTCGCCTCAGCTTTGTCAGGTAGTCGTTAACAGCGCGTTTTTGCTGAAGCAGCCTATCAAGCATATACAAGGTGGAGTTCCAGCGCATTGGGCAGTCACAAATCAGACGTATGACGGGCAGGTGGTGTTGTCGTTGAACGTCAGCAATGAGAGCTATGGCTGTGTAAGATCTTCAAAATTGGCCAGAGATTTTCCTGGCCTGCCGCAAGATGTCCTGGACACTGGGGTATTTGGCAACGAATGGCTGCACGACTAATTTCAGCACATGTGCCATGCACGGCACGTGTGTCATTTTATCCTGTTTCAGCGCGCTCAGCAGATTGGCACCGTTGTTGAACACCACTTTGCCAACTGTCAAATTGAGCGGGGTTAGCCACTGATCGGCCTGTGACCACAATGCTGAAAGGAGTGCAGGATCGGTGTGGCTCTTGGCTTCCAGGCACTAGAGCTGCAGCATAGCATAACAACGTCTCACCTGGCACGTCAAATAGGTTCAGGGGAGCTAGGGGGGTGTAGCGGAAGAGGCGGTAGAAGTGGAAAAGGAGGAGTCAGGCGAGGAGGAGATGGAGGATGGAGTAGGAGGAGAAGAAGAGTCAGGCCTGCATGCAATCCACGGTGGTAGCAGCAAATCCACATGGGTGGCATGCTTGACAGCTGTCAGAAGGTTCACTCAGTGGGCAGTAAAAGTTATGTACCCTCCCTGCCCTTGTTTGCTAGACCACGTGTCTTTTGTCAGATGTATCTTGGCATCGACACTGTGTCACGGAAGGTGTACAGGAAACAAGACAACACAAAATGAATATATGACTCACTGGATCCAAAACTAAGGAACAAAAAGGGAGACCCCTGCATCAGACCTGGCTCTCTCCCTTACTGCTCAGCCTATGCAATAATCCCAATGGTGGATGATCGCATATCCTCGTACCTCGACTATATAACACCTGAACACCCTACAATAGTGAAGGGACACGACCACCGGCTCCCTACACTAGACACGGAGGGAGTCAGGGTCACCTGGGATCCAGCAAACAGAAAATCACATATGAATGTACAACACTTAACTTGTAGAAGACGGGGAAATAGGATCAGCATGCACACACACTCCAGGAAGCTGTATAAACCGCACACTAATGCATTATGGGGAGGAATTTAAAGGGATGCAATCAGTCCAACTACATGACAGCCGAGAGAGGCTAACGAGATGAGAAACTGAAAACCAAAAACAAAGAAAACTCAAGGAGAAGGTTCTGAAAGGCTTCTGTCAGAGCTTCTCAGCTGTCTGGTTGTGACACACTGTGTGCCATAGATATGTTCACTTGTCACTGAACAAGGTCATATAGCTCTGGGATGCCCTTCTGGGAGAAATACTTGTTTCCGGGGACCTTCTATTGCGGTGTGCCAATGGCCACAAATTTTATAAAGGCCTTCGAGTCCACCAGTTTATATGGCAGTAGTTTGCGGGCTAGCAGTTCTTACAAGCCAGCGGTCAGCCATTGGGCAAGAGGATAATCCGGCTTCGTCATTTTTTTAAGCTCAAACATTTGGGCCACGGAAGTCTGCCTTGCGCCAGATGAACGTGACGACGGCATGGTGGAAGGTGGAGTGGAGGACAAATGGGAGAGGAGAAGGAGAAGAGGCAGGACGTGGAGCGCCGGGAGTGTGGCTTTGTGCGTTCTGACAGCGTTGCTCCCACTGGGCTCGGTGATCAGAGGCCAGGTGCCTTCTTAAGGCGGTCGTCCCTAGGTGAGTGTTGGGATTACAGCGACTTATGCGATGACAGCACAGGCTGCAGATGGCAACACTATTGTCAGCAGCTGACATGTTAAAAAAAAGCCCACTGACATGTTAAAAAAAAGCCCACACTGAGGAGCCATGTGCCGGCATCCTGGGAGTGCAAGATGTGACCGTGTATTGTGGATGGCAGTCTGCTTTTTCCCTCCTGTGCACTGCGAGTTCTGCCTGCTTCTCCTTCTCCTCCCTATCTGCTGCTCTGTCTCTCCCTCTGAACTCCCCTCCTCTTCCTCTCTTGTGGGCACCCACGTGACATTCATCGACATGTCATCATCGTCAACTTCACCACCACTAACATTAGAGATCTCGGAGTAGGCAGCAACAGCGGGGACCACCCTGCTTGGGCTGATCTGGGTACTGTCGTCAGACCGCTGGGTAGCGGCCGTTGCTACCTCCTCTTCCTCATCCGTTGCCAAGAATGGCTGCGCATCGGTAAGATCTGGGAATGGATGGGAAAATAAATCCTCTGACTTGAGTGGAGAGGCTATGGTGGTGGTGGTGGTGTCTTTTGGGGGTGCACACAGCAGAGAGTGAGGAGGGTGCAGATACAGAGGATGAGGAGGGTGCAGAAGCGGAAGGCTAAGTGAGCCACTTAACCAACTCTGGTGCGTTCTTTGACATAATCGCACGCACCTTTTCCAACTTCCCACTTAGGCTCCGACCTGATGCACCTGCCCAACCCCTACCACTCCTGTTGAACTGCCTGCCTCTTCCTCTGCCTGTCATTTTCAAAATAACCCTGTGCCAAAGTCCCTAGAGAAAAGCATTATTTGTGGAAGCAGGTATATCGCAGGCTTCAATCAGTATTTGGTGAAAGCTGGTATATCGCACTCTTCAATCAGTATTTTGTGGAAGCAGGTATATAGAACCCGTTAATCATTTTTTTGTAGAAGCAGGTATATCGTACCCCTAATCAGTATTTTGTGAAAACAGGCATATAGAACCCTTTAATCAATATTTGGTGGAAGCAGGTATATTTCACCCCTCAATCCGTATTTTGTGAAAGCAGGTATATCAAACCCCTCAATCAGTATTTTTTGGAAGCTGATATATAGCAGGCCTCAATCAGTTGTTAGTTGAAGCAGGTATCTCAAAACCCGCAATCTGTATTTTGTGGACACAGGTATATGGAAAACCTCTATCACTATTTTGTGGAAGCTGATATATGGAAGGCCTCAATCAGTTGTTAGTTGAAGCTGGTATATCACCCTCAAGCAGTAATTTTGTGGATGCAGGTATATGGAAAACCTAAATCACTATTTTGTAGAAGCTGATATATGGAAGGCCTCAATCAGTTGTTAGTTGAAGCTGGTATAACACCCTATGTTGCCCTATTAGCTAGCGTTTGGTGTCCCTAAGTTCCTAACAGCCTGTCCCTGCTCCAAAATGCAACCTCTCCTTACACTGACAAAACATATAATGTAAAATGGCTGCCAGATCGGGTTCTGCTATAGAGTTGGGGGTGTGTCCATGTGCTAAAGCGTCTGATTTGGCTGTCCTGTCCCACCTGATGGATGTGTCATGGATCAAAGTTCGGGGCAATGCAAAAGAATATGGTGCGCGCGAACATCGCCATATGTTCGCATGTTCGGCAGATCACGAACATGAAAAATTTGCCGTGAACCGCAAGGCCATCACTACTGACCAGGTGAATAATCACATGACAATGCTTAGCTTTGCATAGGTAAATATGCTGGAAGAACACTGTGTACTGTGCCGAAAGGGGAGGGTGAGGACAAAGTGGAGGATGAGGAGGAAGAGGAGGAAATGGGTGCATAAATCCCACAATTGCAATGCGCAGGTAGCATTGCTATCACCTGGCCAAGTTGTTGATGTGCCTGGCCCAGAAAAGCATTTACCCAGTGGGCTGTGAACGACATATATTGTCCTTGACCATGGTTACAACTCTATACATCGGTGTTGGCATGAACTCTGCCAGACACGGAGAGGCCCAAGGACTGGCCCATTCTCTGCTCAATGTACATGTGCAGGGTTGGTACAGCTTTTTTTTTAAAGTAATTTCAGCTTGGGACTCTTCACCTTGGCTTTGCACAAACCATCAGTTGTCTGAATTCTGCAGTTAACTACCTGGAAAGGGGAGGACTGCAACACCAGCAACTTGGCCAGGTGCATATTCAGCTTCTGTGCCGTTGGATGAGTGCACTCATACAGTTTTTTTGCAATCGCCTCGGTGATGCATTACTGGTGAAAGAAGTGATAAGCAGTAGAAGGAGGAGCACCAGGAACAATAGACGACATAGAAATCAATGGGAAGAAATTACAGCTTCCTTCTGCTGATGTGGATGAGCTCTGACTGCTTAAGGGAGATGCTGCATATGACTGTTCCACTAAATGAATGGCGCATTTTTCCCACACCACTTTATGGTGACGCTCACCTTCAGACCACACATCCTGCATACCAGCGAATGGGGGGAAAATTCCCACACTGCCGAGTATGGCGTTTACCCTCCACCACTGTGTTATACCTGCCTGCCTCTGCTTTTATGAACCCGTGCACTACTGGTGTGTTAGTTACAGGTAGTCTCCCAAGTAGCAGATGGTGTAACCCTCCCACGTTTGGCTCCAGATCTCCCACTGCTTCCAACCTGCTGTCTCACAGGCATGCTGCCATCCTTGCTCCCTGATGATGATGATACCACCTCTTCACCCAGCTTCCAAGTAAGATCAGCGACATCATTATCTACATATGTTCGCTCGTCAATTGTGTCACCCTCAATTGTCTCTTGCACACTTTCCTGACCTCTCATAATAACTCCAACTCCAACTATCATCATCGGTAGTTGCACGCCTAAATGAGTCCACAGAAGACCTCTCATTCAAGTCTGGGCTAGCCTGTAACTGCTGACTGTCCTCACATAGCTCGTGTCTCTGAAAAGCAGAACAGGTTCAGGATAGGTGAGGGCATAGAGGCAATTCCTGGGCCATTCCAACTAAGTGTGGTGTCAGAGGAACTCACCGATTCCTGGCTGTGTGTATCTGTTGTTACTTAAAGGATAACTGTCACACTTAGACCCTAATTTCAATTTTCATATATGTAGTTACTAATAACATGATATTCCAGAATCAGTTACTATTAGACTGACTTACCCCATATTTAATAAGATTCAGCCCTTAGCAACCAGTCTGCATAAAACTGCAATTTCACTATTCAGTTAAGATGGGCGCCACTGCCCTCACTCTGAGGCTAATCCCGCCTGCCCTCACTAGCCAGTAACAATAGCCCCCCAAAAGTGTCAGTAACCAGAGCCCTCCCCTCTAAAGGGTTAATCTCCTTCAGCACAAAGGGGTCCTCTTACCACATGTTGCTTTCATTTTTTACACTGAGCAGATGGCAGATCTCCCTTCCCTGGTCTGCACTGCTTCAACTCTGCATTCTACAAGTCTGCTGAGCGAGGGAGCATCTGCCAAGCGCAGGGACAGGGAGAAGTGCACACAGCTCAGGCACTGTTATCAGCTGCTGGGGAGGACCTGGCTTTATTCATTTACTTACAGTCCCTGGCTGTCAGGAATGTGACCTTGCAGGCTGCGTGCTACTGCGTCCTCCGTCCTTGAACACATAGACGGACCATGCCTAGCAACCCTATTTTAAGCACAGGTAAAAGCAGGCAGTACAGGGACAAAATGTGGAATTAAGAGGTAATTGAATACACAGTGAAAAGTTGAAATAGGGCCACCAAGGTGATATTAATCACCACAATCCAATACTCCCAAAAAAAAAAAAAAATATGACAGTTATACTTTAAAATGGTGTTGAAGAGCTAGTCAACCATTCCAGTACAGCTGGATTGTTGGTCGAAACATGACAATTGGATGAAAGTGGCTGCTCTTGCCTGTTGCTGTTTCTTCCACCACCTCTTCTTCTGCTGCTACATATGCCAGTTACAGCAACATGTTTGCCACTGTTGGTTCCTTTGTAAGGAAAACTGTCTATTAGCCATATAACTATGACAAAAATAACAGATTAACTAGAATGTGATGCACACAGCGATATATGACACCTGCCTTTAATACTGGGGCACACTAATTATATCACTAAAATAACGGATTAAATCTGAAAATTGGTGCACTAGAATGTGAGGCACACAGCAATATATGACACCTGCCTTTAATACTAAGGCCAGGGGCGTAGCTATAGGGGGTGTAGAGGTAGCAGTCGCTACCAGGCCCAGGAGTCTGAGGGGACCCAAAGACCCTTGTTTCACATAAGAAGACACCAGTATTATTGAAAGTGCTTGATCGTCACATCTCTGGCTGGAGGGAAGGGGTTAGGTCTAGAATTTAGCATGGGGGGTGCAGTTGAAATTTTTGCCTCAGGCAGCAGGAAGGCAATGTGCTCCCCTACCCCTGGCCACAGAGCACTGAGGGAAGAGGGGCCCAAGCTGAACTCTTGCACCAGGGCCCATGAGCCTTTAGCTACGCCACTGACTAAGGCCCATTAACTGTATCATAGTAACATAGTAACATAGTACATAAGGCCGGAAAAAGACATTTGTCCATTCAGTTCAGCCTGTCATCCTGCAAGTATCACTAAAATAACTGATTAAATCTGAATGTCAGTGCACTAGAATGTGAGGCACACAGCAGTACACTCTCCCTGCAGTCTCCCTGCAGTCTCCCTGCACTCTCACTCTTCAATATTATTCTATTAATCATTTTTAGCAACATTGTCCCTAGCACATGAGCGCTTTCCACGTTCCTTCCTATGCTCAGCTCATAGAACAATGCATGTGGCATGAGGGTTTAATAAAGCTGTGACATCACAGGGGATGGGTATCTGCAGATTGGCTGGCTGCCTGGCATTATCGGTGATCTCACTATCTTGGGTTTCTTTCTTTCACTTTGCAACATATGCGGCTGCCATTTAGGAAAAGCTGAATTGTTACCAAGAAGCACAAGGAAATTTGGAATTGTTGCAAATCAAAGTTTTCCTAAACTTAAAGAGTAACTGTCATATTTTTATTTTATTTGCTAGTTTATTAGTGCTAGGCATGTATACCAGAGTTAGTCTGTCAATCATTGTTAAAAGATCTGTAATAACCTTATAATAACAGCTTTCATTAATATCCTCTGTCCCTTTCCACTGCTCTCTTAAAAGACCATTACTAGGGCTTGTCTGTCTTCCTTTTAGTATAAACAGAAGAAAGAGGGGAGGTCATCCACACTGCATGCCTGCATTAGGCTTCAGAGTGAGGAGGCGTGTCTCTCAGTAATTCAATATGTTTGGCTGGCAGGGAGCTGCTGGCTACAGCAAGTGTGTATGGGAAGTGAGGGAAAGCAGTTTTGGCCTCAGAGAATCGGCAAAGGAGCCATCTTGAGAAGGTCCTCATTAGTGATGGACGAACATCTGCCAGGACGGTTCACGAACGCGATCGCGCAAACACGATCAAATGTTTGCGAACCGTAAGTTCGCGGCGGCTCCCATTCATTTTAATGGGAGGTGAACCTGAAAAACCTTCAGCTCATATTTGCAGCCAAGAAATAATTACTAGAAGTGCACAAATAGTCCCACAACATGGACAGTGACATACCAGATGTATTATTCGAATTTGCGATCTCCATTCATAATTTTTTTCAATGCGAAATGTCGGCAATATAATTTTCGCGTATGTGCATGCGCAAATGCACTATACAGTACACAAATGCAATATAAAGAAAGTATATTGGTGTATATAACACCCCGCTTCAATCAGTTTTTTTGGGGCGCGACAGGTATATCACACCAGTAGAAATTATTTGTTCCAATAACGCTTGTCCCTCTATATACCTGCAGTATCGCAGGAGAACCGCACACAACTGCCGCACAATACAAATGCACTATAATATACTTTCTAACATAGAAAGTATATTCTAACATTGTACAAGGAAGTCAATCCATTAGAATATACATGAAGATAAAACGTAACCTTTAATAATGTTACTATGAGGGTCCATTCACATGTCTGTAAGTGTTTTGCAGATCGTTTTGCATTCCTCAATTTTCGGACCGCACATCGCCGGCACTATAATAGAAAATGCCTAATCTTGTCTGCAATTGCGGACAAGAATAGGACATGTTCTACTTTTTGGTGGAAACGGGAGCACGGATGCGAAAGTGCGGATCTGCAAATGCAGATCCGGACACCACATTCCGGCCCCATTGAAAATGAATGGGTCTGCCCCAACGGATGCGGACCCATTTTGCGGACGTGTGAATGGAAAAGATATCCCTCAAAATGAAAATAAATTCAATTATTAAAGTTAAGCAAAAAGCATAGATGTGGTAGGCAATAACAAATGTGCTCGGCGGCACTAAATCAGGTGCTCGGCAGCATCAAATCAGAAACAATATGTCAATCCGGGGGGTTCCAGTGCACATCGATGAATCTTGGAGGGAAATCAAAAAAACATCCATCCCTGGGCTAGATAATGATGTGGTATTGAAGGACAGGGTGGGCAAAGAACAGTCCCTGATATTGCCCTACAGGGGAGTGCTATTCTGTCCCTGATAGCCTAACCACAGACCACCCGCCCTGATAAGAGCAACCCCATCCGGAACCTTACCCTATATAAAAATGGTCCTAGTAAGCCCCTAGCCCCTAGGCTATAGGTGATCACTATATAGATCTATGTGTTTTTGACTCATTATAAAAGTATATTATAAGTATATCGCACCTCTCTGTGTATCACACCTATCGATAGCACTCCTATACCAGTCCTTAAAAGGACTTTTGTGTCCCTATTAGCTAGCGTTTGGTGTCCCTAACAGAATGTCCCTGCTCCACACAGCAAGCAAAGTTATTCACAATGTAAAAGAATATGGCGGGTGCGAATATCTCCATGTGTTTGCATGTTCGGCGAATCGCAAACACGCAAAGCTCACCGTGAAACGACCAGACAGCATTATATTAGTAGTTAATGTAAAAAATTCAAGAGATTCACATTTATTTCTTACAGTTGTATTCCTGAGAATTTGGTTAATGCTTCTTGCACACAACTGTATGGCTTTTTCAGTATTTTGCGGTCCGCAAAAAAAACGAATCAGCAAAAAAAACGGATGACGTCTGTGTGCATTCTGTATTTTGCGGAATGGAACAGTTGGCCCTTAATAGAACAATACTATCCTTGTCCATTATGCGGACAATAATAGGACATGTTTTATCTTTGAACGGAACGGAAAAACGGAAATACGGAAACTGAAGGTATACGGAGAACCTTTCATTTTTTTAGCAGATCCATTGAAATGAATCGGTCTGTATACAGTCCGTATAATGCAAAAAAAACGGAACGTAAACAAAGAGGTGCAGGAGGCCTAATGCAAATATTGTCGACCTGATAATGAAAAAGCTTAATCATTTATGTTTCTTGCTTCAGCTTTTTCCACTGTTTGACATCTTTTATTATGTATGTGCAGGTTTCAGCAACTATTTTACATGCTCCAAATGACTAGAATGAAATACTTTATAAATCATAAATTTTTAAATGCTGACTTTACAGGCGGTCACAATTTAAAGGACATCTGTCCACAGATTTGTACCTTTAAAACTGGCTGACCTGTTACATGTGCACTTGGCAGCTGAAGGGTCTGTGTTGGTCCCATGTTCATGTGTCCACAATACTGAGAAAAATGATGTTTTAATATATATAAATAAGCATCTAGGAGCAACAAGGTTGTCATTACTCCTAGAGGTTCAGCTCTCTATGCAATTCCCGTGGTGTCTGTACTGTAATTGACAGGGCCAGGTGTGATCATGATTACACCGTCTGGCCCTATCAATAAAAGTGCAGAGGCCGTGGCACATGCAGAGAAAGTGGAGCCTGTAGGTGGAGCCTGTAGGTGTAAAAGCAACTTCCCCGTTGCTCCTAGAGGATCATTTGCATATATTAAAACATTTTTCTCAGCATCAGATTCCTCCAGGTGCCAAGCGCACATGCAACAGGTCAGCAGGTTTCATAGGTACAAAACTGCTGACAGATGCCCTTTAACTTCCTTTTCACAGACTGTCCATAACTATATAAATATTTCCCAGCCCCTTATGTGTAAAACCTGGTTCCATGCGATCTTGAGAAAGATTTACACAGTATCCAGAAATGCAAAATGCTGCTCTTTGATTGATCCAGCCCCATGTGCACTGCAGAGGCAAGTTCCTCGCTAGTAAGTGCTTTGTGTCCATTTTTTAGCAATATTGCAATTATAAACTAATGTAACTCTTGGCACATGGGGGAAAGCACACTAAAAATGGTGCAAATACATCATAAATTTGACACCAATGCCTGCTGTACTGATAAAACATTTTCTGGTGCAGTGCATTTAGTACATTACCCCCTAAAACTAGACAGTCTACAGGCGTAGCAGATTTATCATCCAGCATCAGCCACGGTAATAATTCTGGCACAACTTTAGACTGTCTAGTTAATTGCGCAGATTGAGCCATATCTGGTTGTACATCATATTTATTAAGAGATTTAGACATGTTTCTGCTGCTCCCAATAAGCAGGTGTGAGTTAGCAAAAAGAGTGTGTGTGGCTAGATAGATTTACTACTGTCCAATCACATACAATATGTAAGCATTGGGGGTCATTTTGGACACTGGCGGTGGATCCTTTAGAGTTATGAAGAGGCGCTGGCCTCTTGCAAATTGCGGCCCCGTGCATTGGGGCCGCAATTTGCAGTCCGCAATGCACTGAGAATGTTCGTGAGGCCTCAGGGACCGATCCAGACCCATTCAACTTAAATGGGCCCGCATCCCTCCGTTCCGCAAAAATATAGGACACGTTCTATCTTTGTGCAGAATGGTAGTATGGAATGGAACCCCCACAGAAGCACTCTGTAGTGCTTCCATGGATTTCCGTTCTGTGCTTCCGTTCCGCACCGCTCTGCATCCTCGGATTTGCAGACCCATTCAGCACCGTTTTCTCACCACAAAGCTCAAAAAGTCACAAGTTATGTTGCAAATATAGTGTCATTTGAGACTGTACTATGCCTCAATAGCGGCATAAAAACTTTAATGAATGCCTCTCAGCTCAGTGTACTTTATTTTAGTAGTATATTTTTTGCAATATTATTTTATTTATTTAAAAAAAATCAAAAAATGTAACAAAAAGTTAACAAAAATTAGCAATTTTCCAAATTAGATTTTCTCTGCCTTTAAGATAAGTCATATCTCACATAAATTAGGCCAAAATTAAGGTGAAATTTAAAATGTTAATTATTATTTATTTTTATTTTTTTCATTTTAATCCATTTTTGGAACACAGCAGGTGATAGATGAGAAAACATTGAATATTTATTACCATAATTCTGCAGTTTTTAGAAATATTTTCCATGTCGACCAAAAGTGCTACTTGATTCAAATACTGGCTTAAGAAATGCAGATGCACCTTGTAGATTTTAGGCTCTCCACATATTTTAATATGTTTCCCAGGTAGCATTTTAAGTTTGCAGAGGTCTCGAGATGCCAAAACATAAGAAACACCCCTCACAGACTCTATTTTGGAAACTACATACCTCATGGAATTCATTTAGGGGTGAAGTGAGCATTGTTGATCCCACAGGTATTTCATATAATTTATTAGAATTGAGGTGTGAAATGATGTTTCCAATAATGTGTAGCTTTATATCAATATTTTATATTTTCACAAAGCTTAACAGTATAAAAAGCACCAAAAAAATTGTTACAAATTGCAGGTCTCAGAAGGGAGAAGATACGACAGACCTGCCCATAAGATGCAGGTTACAGGCTAGGTTTTAGAGGAGGAAAATAAGATTATTAAATATTTTTTTTTCATTAGACCTCAGATCAGACCCCCAATGTTAATCAGACCTCAGCTCAGAGCTCCAATCAGATCCCTCAGTGTTAATCAGATCTAATTTGTGAATGCATGAGCTGGCACTATATGGATTAGGAGAAATCAGATCTATTCTTAGAACTTCAATGTTAATAAGACTGTCAATCAGACCTCAGCTCAGACCGCCAATGTTAATAAGACCCCCAATCAGACCTCAGATCAGACCCCCAGTTTTAATAGACCCCCAATCAGACCTCAGATCAGACCCCCAATGTTAATAAGACTCCCAATCAGACCTCAGGTCAGACCGCAAATGTTTATAAGACTGCTATGTTACCCAGACCTTAGATCAGACAAAATAAAAATAAATCCGCTCACCTCCTGTTCCAGACACTGCCACCGCTCACAGATTGTGCCGATATCCTCACACTGTCCCCGATCCTACTGTATAATGAATACTTCCATAATGTAAGCGCACTTGTTAGTATTTGCCCAATAATATGCATTGGCATTTTCTCTCCACTTTGGGGGGATACGTGTGTCTTATAGGACAACAAATACGGTATGTTGTTCTGGACAGCAGAATGTATGTCGCATAGCATTATATTGATTTATGATGCTATGTAACCCTTAGAGGTCTGGAATGTACTGGATAACACTGACATAATGCTGAATATACACCAAGAAAATATGATATAATGATGTCAGTGTTATTCAATACATTCCAGAATTGTAAGGGTTATATAGCATCATAAATCAATATAATGCTATGCGATCCCGGCAGTGCTGGAAGCTCAGTACGGGTGCTATGCTGCGAGTCTGAAGCATGACACTGGCTCGTCTTAAACCAGCCATTGGGTCCTCTAGAATATTAAATGATGCTTTTAGAAAGGACAACTTATCCGGCAAAAAATGCCTTATAAGACAAAAAAAAATATTGCTCTTGGATGGAAGGGAGTAAAAAATGTAATTGAAAAAAAAAGAAAATGGCTTGGTTGGGATGGAGTAAGGTCTCATGCCCACGACTGCACTGTGTTTTGGAATGGGCTGTCCATAATAGAAAGGCCTGTTCTTGTCTGCAAAACGGACAAGAATAGGACATGTTCTACATTTTTTTTCGGCCCCACGGAATGGATCATCGGATGTGGACAGCACACGGAGTGCTTGTCTGCACCTTTTGTGGCCCTATTGAAGTGAATGGTTCCACACCCGATATTTCATGTCCACGAGCCCTTAATGTTTCCATGACAACATGCTTGCATATTTGCAGGTTAAAAGCATGTGAAGCATGCTGCATGTTTGGAATCCTTCAGTGGATGCCATATTTTCCCCTTTCTAGTTGGACATTTTGTTTGCTAAATGTGTTTTTGTGCCTTTAATATTTACTACAATTCTGTCCGTTTCTACACCATCGGGGGACCGGAGTGGACTTTTCAAAATGTTGCATGTGATAAATGTAGCCAAAGGTGCTAAATTTAGCTCCCTCTTGCTGGCTTGACAGTGCCAGATATCTCGCCTGGCACAGGGCCAGTTTTAGACAAAGTGTGGCCCTGGGCGAGGCCCCAAATTAAATATTGCACAAACAACACAATCATACATAGAGTACCTGCAGACATTGCAGATTACGCACTGTTTTTCCAAGCGGATTCTCCTGCATAGAAACCGCAGTGTAATACAGCACCAGCAGGGTGTATGAGATTAGACAAATCTCATATACACTTTGCGTCTTTGTTCTTTGTGCAAATTGACCTGCCATTCAGATTTAGAAATCCACAGCTTGCCATGTATGTACATTAATTATCAAAAAATACCAGTATACCAGGACCAAATATCACCACTATACAGTCATTAAATAGGAAATAATTCCATAGTTGTGTAGTTGATAACATTGAATAAAAAGGTACAAGGGACAGTATTATCAATAACACCACTATACAGAGCACAAATAGTACCGCTGCATCATAATCACTACTGAATAATATTACCATACTGTTACGGAATTAAAACCACTGCAAAAAGACCAATATTACCACCTGACGATAAAGTGTAGATACCAGTTCTACACAGGCGATCAACAGAACATATTAAAGGTGTTATCTAATAATTCAATACCAGATATCAATATCAGATTAGCTGGGGTCCAACTCCTGGGACCCCTATGATCAACTGTTGGAAGGCTAGTGATGTTCATCGGTCACATGGCCTACTGTAGGTGCAGCTCTGTCTCATTCAAGTGAATGGGGCTCAGGTGAGCTACAGTACAATAGTGTTGATCACAAATATTTTTATTGAGAATTTTATCGCAAATATCGGCACTTCGAGAATTCACGAAGATCTAGAATATAGTTCTATATCTTCGTAATGATAAATATTATTTTTATTTTTTATTTTTTCACATCAGTACCCTCCTGCTTGTTGCTTGTGGGCCAATGAGAAGGCTGCAATATCTTTGTCTGAGCTTAGCAACATCCCTAGCAACCAATAGGAAAGTTACCTACCCCTTACTATATAAGATCCTCCCCATCAGCCATTGTATGCAGTATTTTGCAGATCTGATGGATACAGCAGTGCTATTGCTGTGCTCTGTGCTTTCCTGTGTCATTACATTAGATAGTTAGCTTATATATATATATATATATATATATATATATAATACAGCTAGTTAGTGGGAGATAGTCAGTGTAGGTTATATCCTGATATAAAATATAGAGGATAAACCAGGCACTCAACTACGGAGTGAATTGATCAATATTATTTATTCCCACAATAGTAAAATACAATATATACCTATAAAATGCAATAAAATCACTTCAGTACGTTAAACGTTACAGTACGTTAAATAATATTGATCAATTCACTCCGTAGTTGAGTGCCTGGTTTATCCTCTATATTTTGTAACCTTTTTCTGTGACTGGGTGGGTCACATAAACCAAGAGCACCTGAATCCATTACCCAGCTGCAGTGATCCACAGATACTGCTTTCTAACATCCTGATATAGTGTAGGTTAGATAGTGATACAGTGCAGGATGTTAGGTAGTGTGATAGGAATTACTGTACTGTGCATTTTCTCCAGTCTCAGGAAACTTCTAGCAGCTTGAAAAATGTAGCAAAAGTACCCACGCCTGTATTGCGTGCACAATACGCGCATATTACATTGCCAATTTTCGCAATAAAAAAATAATGACTGGAGATCATGAATTCTAGAATTTGCTAATTTATTGCGAATATTTGGCCAAAAAATGTGTGAAATGTTGCAAAAATGAATATTGCCTATGCTGCTCATCACTACAGTACAATACCAATCTACACAATGTACAGAGCAGTGCCTTGTAAGGGTACCTTCACACTAGCGTTATTCTTTTCTGGCATTGAGTTCCGTCCTAGGGAACTTCAGGTCATGGAGATTCTGGGGTACAGGGTTACGAGCCTCTACACAGTGACTCAGCTTATCCCATAGGTTTTCAATGGGATTCAGGTCGGGAGAAAGTGCAGGCCACTCCATTTGAGGTACCCAGTCTCCAACAGCTGTTCCCTGATGATGTGACCTCGATGACCTGGCACATTGTCATCCATGAAGATGAAATGAGGCCTGTGTTGTTCATGCAGAGACACAATGACTGGATTACTGATGTTATTCAAGTAGTATGGGCTTGTCACGGTACCATTCACAAAGTATAGGGTAGTTCTTTATTGACTAGACACACCTGCACACACGGTATGCTCATCCCTGATATAGAAGAATGCATTATGCATTCATTAGTTTTACTTGCAGGCTGATGCAGAATAGGATTAAGCCCCTTTGATGTGGCAGTATTTGGTTGTATAGTATGTAGAGTGGATCCAAAAAACATAAAAAGTGTAAATCTTTCCATGTATAATCCACTCCTGGTTTTGATTTAAAAATACTGCTGCAAAATAGTGAATAAAATATGCAAGTTTTCAACAAGCCTAATGGCGTGGCAGAGATTAAAGGAGGTATTTTATTGCTTTGTGTATCATATTTTGTTAATTTACTCTACCGTTAAGGGAGCATATTTGTTTTCTAGCTGTTACTGCAATCAACAAAACTACTAAGCACCTTAATGTAATTTTTCACAAATTAAGACTTTATTTTATTAATAAAAATAAATATCCTTTGAGGCTGGATTCAAATACAGTGTTTAGGTCTCTTTTTTGATGTTTTTCTTTCTCATCAGTAATGTTGCAACCTGGGTCTTTGCTGAAAATAAGAAGTTCTCAGCACATATTGGTGGGGATTTATTATTCCCCTACATCAGTTTTCAGGCTGTAAAAAAAAATCACAAACTGCATGTTTGCGAATTTCTAAATGCCAATTGTGCAAAATGTTTTACGCAAGTGGCGTTTCTCCAGGCGGAGCCAGCAGGTCCAGCACATTTATCTTTTTTTGCGCTAGTTTTATGGTTTAAAAAAACACTGCAATCTACCCCAGCCAGGGGCCATGTCTTCCATCAGCACAGGGGAGATCATAGACCAGCTGGCTTCTTTGTTCACAACTGTGTTAGTACTTCTGTTTTTCTGTTCCATTAGGCTGAGCTCACACGGGCGTGACGGATATGTTCAGGATGCGTCTCGGGTGTACTGCGGCAAACCCGCGTAAGTAGGTACCCAATTGCAGTCAGTTTTGACTGAGATTGCGTTCCGTTGTTCAGGTTTTATCGAAAGGGTGCAATGTGTTTTGCACGCGCGTGATAAAAAGCTGACTGTGGTACCCAGACCCGAACTTCTTCACTGAAGTTCAGGTTTGGGATGGGTGCTGTGTAGATGTTATTATTTTCCCTTATAACATGGTTATAAGGGAAAATAATAGCATTCTTTAATACAGAATGCTTAGTAGGTGGTCAATTGAGGGTTAAAAAATTAAAAATAATTAACTCACCTTCTCCTCATGGTCCATTTCTTATCCATTTTTGGTGATGGACCATGCGATTGGACCATGTGATCTGATGTCACCACAGGTCCTTTAGCCGGCAGCTCATGATTAAAGAAGTAAGAAAAGACCGCCAGCTACGCGATCAAGAGGAGAAGGTGAGTTAATTATTTTTTATTTTTTTAACCCTGAATTGACCACCTACTAAACATTCTGTATTAAAGAATGCTATTATTTTCCCTTGTAACCATGTTTTAAGGGAAAATAATACAGTGAATAGACTGTCACTTAGCAACCGTGTGTGAAAATCGCACCGCATCTGCACTTGATTGCGGATGCTTGCGATTTTCACTCAGCCCCATTCACTTCTATGGGGCCTGCGTTACGTAAAAAACACACAATATAGAGCATGCTGCGATTTTCACGTGATGCGTGAAAATCACCGCTCATGTGCACAGCCCCATAGAAGTGAATGGGTCCGGATTCAGTGCGGGTGCAATGCGTTCACCTCACGCATTGCACCCGCGCGGAAATCTCACCCGTGTGAACTCAGCCTTAAAGGATTGCAAGCTGGAGATGTATCCATCACAATACGGATGCCATTTCAAGAAATTCACTCATAACTCTTCCCAAAAGACAACAATGACTATCGCTGTGTAGTGGGGCTGTCATAGAAATGAATGGGGTTGAAGCGTGACTCACACATTTTCTGTGACCACAACACTCAAAATGCAAAAAATCCAGAAGTGTTGGATTTCTGCAATTCACGGGCTACAGTCTGAGCAAACCTGCGATTCACACTGCATTCCTATTCATTCCTATGGCTGCCCTGCAACACTACTATTCTTGGGTGTGACACAGGCACGCAACACGTGTTGCACCCAAAATTGCTGTGTAGCCATACGCTTTAAGAGGTTTTCCACTTTTGGTATATTGATGACCTATTTGGCGAGTAGCAAATAGGAAGGAGCGTTCCCATTAAAGTGGATGAGGCAATGGAGTTGCACCTGCTCGCTTCTGCAATGTTGACGGGATGCTGGTAAACAGAGAAGAGGATACGTTGCTCGCATAACTGCTGCATTCTATTCAAACTGTTGATAGGGAGGGTGCCGGTAATCTGGCCTCCACTGGTCTGATAATTATACCTATCCTGAGGATAGATCATTAATATAGCAAAAGTGGAGAACCCTTTTAATATCTTCAGAGAACTAACAATTTGCCTAATACTACACTATTTCCTTCTAAAATGATATTTTTGTTTCTGTAATAATGGAATTTGCTGATGCTTTAAAATTGAAATGTCTGTGCCCATGTGGACAGCATCAATGACAGATTGTGTAATAATCAAACATTTTGCTTATCATATGTTAATACAGGTGTGCCTGCCTAGAAAACCCACAAAATGTACTGCCAGCTCAGTATATTTTCAGTGAATACATTTCATGTTCGGCGGTTTGGAAAATTAAAGAGCTTGCACAACATGTATAATTTTAGATTGTCTAACAGTAAAAAATGTGTATGTGCACACGTCATATATATATATATATATATATATATATATATATATATATATTGGATATAAAAAGTCTACACACCCCTCTTTAAATGTCAGGTTTCTGTGCTGTAAAAAAAAAAAAGAAACAAAGGCAAATCATTTCAGAACTTTTTCCACCTTTAATGTGACCTATAAACTGTACCACTCAATTGAAAAACAAACTGAAATATTTTAGTTGGAGGGAAAAAAACAAAACAAAAATAAAATAATGTGGTTGCATAAGTGCACACACCCTCTTATAACTGGGGATGTAGATGTGTGCAGAATTAAGAAATCACATTTAAAATCATGTCAAATAGGAGTCAGCATACACCTGCCATCATTTAAAGTGCCTCTGATTAACCCCAAGTAAAGTTCAGCTGCTCTAGTTGGTCTTTCCTGAAACTTTCTTAGTCGAATTCCCACAGCAAAAGCCATGGTCCACAGAGAGCTTCCAAAGCATCAGAGGGATCTCATTGTTAAAAGGTATCAGTCAGGAGAAGGGTAGAAAATAATTTTCAAGGCATTAGATATACCATGGAACACAGTGAAGACAGTCATCATCAAGTGAAGAAAATATGGCACAACATGGGACATTACCAAGAACTGGACGTTCCTCCAAAATTGATGAAACGACAAGAAGAAAACTGGTCTGGGAGGCTACCAAGAGGCCTACAGCCACATTAAAGGAGATGCAGGAATATCTGGCAAGTACTGGCTGCGTGGTACACGTGACAACAATCTCCCATATTCTTCATATGTCTGTGCTATGGGGTAGAGTGGCAAGACGAAAGCCTTGTCTTACGAAGAAAAACATCCAAGTCAGGCTACATTTTGCAAAAACACATCTGAAGTCTCCCAAAAGCATGTGGGAAAAGGTGTTATGGTCTGATGAAACCAAGGTTGAACTTTTTGGCCATAATTCCAAAAGATATGTTTGGCGCAAAAACAACACCGCACATCACCAAAAGAACACCATAGCCACAGTGAAGCAGCACTGGTGGCAGCGTCATGCCAAGGGGCTGTTTTTCTTCAGCTGGAACTGGGGCCTTAGTTAAGCTAGAGGGAATTATGAACAGTTCCAAATACCAGTCAATATTGGCACAAAACCTTCAGGCTTCTGCTAGAAAGCTGAACATGAAGAGGAACTATATATGACAATATAACTGCAGTATTTAAAGCTTGTAACTTGTATTTGACTGTCACAAAAACAGCAAAGGCCCCAAATTTAGGGTCTTGCACAAAATGGGTGTTTTTTTTAAACCCAGAATATAATTGCAGTATTTAAAGCTTGTATTTCACTGTGACAAATGCAGCAAAGGCCCCAGATGTAGGGTCTTGCAAAAAATGGGTGTTTTTCAAACCCAGAATATAACTGCAGTATTTAAAACTTGTAACTTGTATTTTTTATTTTTTATTTAAATTGTCTTTATTAAATAATATAGCGAAACATTACAGATTAAGAAAAAAAGATACAGTTCCCCCCCCAATCCCCCCCTCCTCCCCCCTACCTGTGGTGCGTCAAAAAAGAACCCCAAAAAAATTAAGTAAAAATAAAACAATTTGACCTCAACTAATCCGTCCTCCAGCCACCTCATATCTTAATCCACTTGTCCTCAGCTTCCCTCTGTTTGTACATAATTTTCTCATAGTTTTTTACCTTAACAACTAAATTTATCCATGTATTTATATCTGGAGTAAATCGAGCAAACCAGGTCCGACTAACCAAGACTCTAGCCAACATCAATATTCTGCTCAAGAAAATCTTTTGATACTTATGATTATTTAATTTGGAAAGATCATTAAGCACAAATACTTGTGGTTCAAAAGGGATTCAAACTTTTAGTTTATACTTAATACAACTATTAATAGTGTTCCAATAGTTTATAATTTCTGGACAAGTCCATATCATATGGAGAAAATCCGCTCCTACAGTGTCACATTTGGGGCAGTTTGACGTGTCTCTTAATCCACATTTATTCATCCAAAGTGGAGTAATATATAATCTATGACAAATGTAGAATTGTACTAGAACATGGTTGAAGTTCTGTGACAGTGAACCTAAATTCCCAAAAATATTCTCCCAACCTTCTATTTGTAAATTCGGACAATCCTGCTCCCACGCTCTTTGTCCTGGTGAATATGTATCATTAAACCGTGCCTTAAGTAATAACTTATATATATATGAAATTTTTATTCTAGACATTATACCCCCTACCCATTCATTCAAAAAAGATGAATTATCTATATTCAACACCAATTTGTCATCCAGACTAGATAGTACCGAACGCAATTGAAGATACCTAAACCATGAAAATTTTTTTATATTATGTGTCATTCTACAAATGGTTTAATATCTCTATCCTTAACTACCTGTGAAATGTATAAAATTTTATTCTTCTGCCAAAATGTGTCGGCTGCAATATCATCTAGCCTTTGTAAGTGCACATTATGCCAAAGAGGCGTGAATGTAAATGAACCCTTGATCTTCAACCATGTCCTAGTTGTAGCCCACACTTTCAGGAGTAATTTTATAGTCTCTCTATAGCCTCGCTCATAGCCCTTCAATAGCCCGGATTCCAACAAGGTAAAAATATTATTATGGGCGTGGCTAGTTACCAACTTCCCCAACAGTGCACTGTTCTCTGATTCGTAGCACCTCAATAGCTGGGCTGCAATAAAGTACCCTTTAAAGTAAGGGAGGTTTAAACCCCCGCACTCCACTGATTTATACAAATATTCCAGCTTTATTCGAACTCGCTTTCTTCCCCAGATTAAATCATTAATTATTCTTTCCATAAGTTAAAATATTTATCTTGTATCCAAATGGGTGTATTCCTAAGGACATATAAGAATTGTGGTAGTATCACCATTTTGACTAATGAGACTCGATCGGCTCTAGATAGAGGGAGTCTCAGCCAGATCCCTATTTTAGCTCTACTGCTTACCATTATGGGGATCAAATTAAGTTGTATAAAGTTTTCAACCCGAGGTGATATAATCAAACCCAAGTATTGAAAGGTATCAACGATATTCAACTGTGTCACAGAGGCCTCCTCCCGTGGCAGGGGGTCCACTGGCATCAAACTGGTCTTAGCCCAGTTTATAAGAAAACCAGACACCTCACCAAATGCTTTAACCATTTGAATAATCTTAGGGAGAGTAGATTCTGTATGATCTATAAAGAAAAGAACATCATCCGCATATAATGAGCGGTCTTGTGTTCCTAGCGTACCAAATCCTTTAAGCTGATCATCCTGTCTAATGGCCATCGCAAGGGGTTCGATATAAATATCAAATAACAATGGGGATAATGGACAGCCCTGCCGCGTGCCCCTATTTAAATCAATACTGCTACTCAAAATTCCATTGAGACTCAATTTTGCCCTTGGAGATCCATATAGTAGCTTAAGAGTACCTATGAACCTTTCTCCAAAGCCCATCCTTGCCAGAACCTTCCAGAGGAAGCGCCACTCCACCCTGTCAAAGGCCTTAGAGGCATCCAATGACAGGATGGAGCGAGCAGTCCCCCCAGGGGCCTGAATATTAGAAAAGAGCCGATGTAAATTCTGATGTGTACCCTTGTTCTGAATAAAGCCACTCTGATCCGGGTGAACAATGGAGGAAATGACCCTAGAAAGCCTTGTAGCCAAGACCCTCGCAAGAAGCTTTACATCTGCATTAAGAAGTGAGATTGGTCTATAAGATTCTAGATCTAGGGGGTCCTTGCCTTTTTTTGGAATTAATATTATTACAGCTTCCATCATTGAATCTGGCAACTTCCCATACTCCCTTGCTTCAGAGAAGACCTCCAGCAGTCTGGGGAGAATGCACTCCCTATATTTACTATAGAATTCGTATGGAAGCCCATCTGAGCCAGGAGTAGAGTTGGCCGAACATAATTTAATAGCTCCCTCAAGTTCCTGAATTGAGACCTCCAATTCGAGTGCTTTCTTTTGCGTCTCAGAAATAGAGGGGAAGGTAATCCTGTCAAGATAGAGATCTATCTTATCGTCTGTGATGTTAGTTTCAGCCTTATACAATTCCAGGAAATAGTCAACAAAGGCCTTCTCTACCGGACCCTGTCCAGTGACCATCTTGCCATCACTCAATCGAACCTTATCTATACATTTTTGGGATTGTTGACTTGATATTACTCTGGACAAAAGTTTACCAGGTCGCCCTGACTCCGTAAAGTATTTTTGCCCCTTAAAAAAAAGGCTCTGTTGGGCCTTGTCCAATAAAAAATTAGAGTATATTTGCGTGGTTCTTTGCATATTTTCCCTATTCTCCTCCGTCTTATTCATATAAAAGGATTCTGTCGCCAGTGCTGCGCGTTCTTCTAGATTTTTTTGTTTTTTCCCGTACTCCTTTCTAAGATTCGCGATGTTACTAACCAGCAATCCCCTCATGTACGCCTTAAAGGTATCCCATACAACTTGAATTTTTGCTGAGCCATAGTTATTATCCCAAAAGAGGTCAATTTCGTTTTGGATTATTTCATGTGTCTTTATAACTGATAACCAATAAGGATTTAATCTAAAGGGAGGTTTTTGTGTGTATCTTTCCTGAGTTAAGCAGAGTTCTAATAACAACGGAGAATGGTCCGATATTGACCTCGTTTCGTATTTCATTCGATTTACCAATTTCACATGTTTACTACTTATCAGTGCAAGATCTATTCTAGACATTGATTTACCTGCTTTACTAAAACATGAGAAAACCCTTTTCCCCTGTCCTAAATATTCCCAAACATCTTCAAAACCAGCCTCAAGGCAAAACCGTGCCAGGGGAGACCCCTGAACCGGGCTATCACTCCTGTTACTCGTGGAGACCCTATCACGTAAAGGATCCATGACACAGTTGAAATCACCAATGATCAGTGTTGGGCACTCAGGCCATTTCTCCATGAACAATACCAACGAATTAAGAACCGAGAAAGAAAATGGCGGTGGAATGTAGACAAAGGCGAGAATACATATTTCCCCCCTTAACCTACAGTATAAAAAGATAAATCTCCCCTGTTGATCAACAGAGGATGCCATACAAACAAAATCAATAAGTCTATGTATCAAGACGGTAACACCTCTCGAGTGATTAGAGAAAGTAGAGTGATACGTATGCGCAGCCCATCCCCTGTTGACCACCCTAGAGGTCTCTTCAGTGAGGTGGGTCTCCAACAAACATACTATTGCAGGTAGGTGGACCCGAATAAAATCAAAAACTGCTTGTCTCTTACCTCTGTCCCCCAAACCACGTATATTCCAGGTAACAATTCTAGTCAGCATTATCAACAGTGGTTAAATGGGGAAAAGAGGAAAAAGAAAGAAAAAAGAACAAGGATACATTTTGACGCACCACAGCCCAACCACAACCCCCCACCCCCCCCACCCCGAACCCCGACCCCCCGTACAGATAATCCACCACATATTGTAGTAGATTTCTCTCCTATGACCATCCCTCCCACACTCCCCCCCACTCGGCCACCCCCATTCCGAAGTAAAGAAGAGGAAATTTAGGGGTATAAACCCCTTCTAATAATTACAATTCCCAACACATCCTAAAGGACATTAAATCAAAGATTATTTCGATCAAGCCAATCCGTAACTTCTTCCGAAGTATCGAAAAATAATGTTTTATCGTTGAAGATAATCCGTAGTTTTGCTGGGAATATAAGAGAATATTTAATATCCCTTTCTCTTAGCCTCTTTTTGGCAATCATAAATGTGCGTCTCTTTTCTTGTATGTCTTTTGAAAAATCTGGAAAGAAAGCCAGTCTGTTCCCATTATATACAACCGGAGAACATTCCCTCGCTCTTCTTAAAAGGATATCTTTATCCCCTGTGGCCAATAACTTAACAAGAAATGTCCGCGGTTGTCTCCCTGGAATTGGTTTACCCCCTGGGACCCGATGAGCTCTTTCTATCATAAAAAAGGGGGAAAACGAGTCCTTCCCAAAATTTTCAAAGATTAGCTTCTGTATGAATTGGGTTGAGTTCTTCTCTTCCGCACCCTCTGGGATCCCTATTATTCTCACGTTGTATCTTCGTGACCTATCCTCAAGGTCCGCCACCTTTTTCTTCAGAAGGTTATACTCTGATTTAAGTGAGGAGACTTCAGTTTTTATTTTTTGGGATTCATTCTGCATCAGGGTAACAGAGCTCTCTATGTTGTTAACTCTGTCTCTCATTTTTGACAAATCATCTTTTATTAGCCCCACATCAACTTGAATAAACCCCAGTTGGGTTGTAACAGCCTGTATTAAATCCCCATTTTGTTTAACCGCTAGCAATATTTCTTCTAGCGGAGAGGAATTGTCGTTAGGGATAACTTCTCCCATTATACCATCTTCCACTTCTGAGTATCTAGAAGCTTTTTGTGGGTCTAGCTCCAACAACTCTGGGTCATCATTTTTTTTTGTGGCAAGTTCCTTTAGTCCACCCCTCGTGTTGTCCCTCGGAGACCTCAAAAACTGGTCTATTTTTGTTGTTTCAGCAGTTTTAAAACCCAGTTTTTGATTTGAGAGGTCAGCCGAGCGCCTACTAGCTTTTGGAGCCATACTGTAATCCCCTTTTTTTTTTTTCTTTTTTTTTTTTTTTTGTTCCCCTTTGCTTTTTCCTTCCTTTTCTTCGCCTCCTTTTTTTTCCCCCTTTTTTTTTTTTTTTTTTTTTTTTTTTAAATTTCCACCTCTTTCTCTCCTTTTATATTTAAATGTCTTCTTTTTTTTTTTTTTTTTTTTTTATTCCTTCCCTTTCCTCTCCCTTCTTCTTTGTTCTTCCTTTTTTTTTTTTTTTTTTTTTTTTCTCTCCCCCCTTCACCTTGCTATTTTTTTTTTCCCTCCTCTTTTCTCTTCTCTTCCACTTTCCACTTTATACTTTATAATTTCCTCCTTTTTTTTTTTTTTTGTGTGACCACCTCAGTATTTTTTTAGATGTATTTTTGGAAGGAAAAAGTCATTTTAGTTAGTAGATATCGTCCTAGGGAGAGAAGATCTGGAGGACAGAAAACGAAAGTAAATGGAACAATCTCACCGGTATTCCACCTCCTCCTAGCATCCAAGAGTTGAAGATCTTGAGGGGCACCAGTGGCAGAGACGAAAGAATCCGCAGTCTCCAACAACAGTGGCGCAGGGGGGAGAGGAGAGGATCGACAACAATTCCAAAACAAGTTTTCGGCAGAAGTCCCACAGCCAGAGGAAACACAGCAAAAACTGTTCACAGTACAACAGGGAGAGGAAGAGAGGATCGAGGAAGGCTGAAGACGCACTCCACAACGGGACCAGCCGGACTGATCAGCTGATCACAGTGCCACAGGGAGAGGAGGAGAGGATCCAGAAGGGCTGAAGACGCGCTCCACGGCGGGACTGACCGGACTGATCAGCTGTTCACAGTGCCGCCGGGGGAGGAGGAGAGGATCGAGAAGGGCTGCAGACGCGCTCCACCACGGGGCTGACCGGGCTGATCAGACGGCACGGGGAGGAGGAGGGAAGATCATCAGGAACCAGGGAGAAGCACCGCGTTCAGACGTAGCGCTCAGAACATCGGCACATGCCCCACAATCGTAAGGAGGACACGGCCGGAGATCAGCATAAGGGACGCCAGGTGGTTTCAAAGTTGCGAGGTAGCAGGACCGCCGAATCCCGGGGGAGGGGGAGGACGTGACGTACTCTGTCTACGTCATCACGTCATCCTGTCCATACACCAGTCTTCATCCCCCAGACTGTCACAAATACAGCAAAGGCCCCAAATTTAGGGTCTTGCACAAAATGGGTGTTTTTTTGTAAACCCAGAATATAATTGCAGTATTTAAAGCTTGTATTTCACTGTGACAAATTCAGCGAAGGCCCCAGATGTAGGGTCTTGCAAAAAATGGGTGTTTTTTTAAACACAGAATCTAACTGCATTATTTAAACCTTGTATTTAACTGTCACAACGCACATATGCTGTGCTGGTGCACTGAATTAGCACAAAATGGCCACCGATACCCACCTAACTTACAGACGGAAAAAAGTTATTTTTCTGTGTCACTGGGCTCAGGGCAGTGTAAAAAAATGCTGCACTGCACCCAAAAAACAAAATCGCTGTAGATCGCTGAGTTAACAAGCACTTCTGATAACAAATTATTTCCTATTCTCTCCCTCACAGCAGCAGCATCCTATCCCTACACTAGTAAGAGCAGAGTGACGTGCAGCGCTACGTGAGTCCTTCTTATATAGAAGCTGGGTCACATGCTGCACTGACCAATCATAGCCATGCCATTAGTAGGTATGGCTGTGATGGCTTCTAAGGGCACAAGAGTTAAACGCTTGTTGATTGGCTGCTCTGCAGCCTTTCAAAAAGCACCATTAAATTGCCGAACACCGAACTTCAACTTTTACTGAAAGGTTCGGGTCCGGGGTCAAAAAATCCTAAAGTTCGGTACGAACCCGAACTTTATAGTTCGGGTTCGCTCAACCCTAATTTTAATGCATATAAGTGCAGGGCTGAACGCTGAATAAAATTTATTTTTCCACTAAAATACTTCGTTAAAGATTTTACCACATATAACGGAGCGCGGAGATGGAAAGGGTCTTCGGATTCTTCCCGCACTATATGGACGTCTCAGAAAAGAACTGCTGCTCCCGACAGCAGCTCCTAGGAAGGCCATGGAGCGCCCCGGTCATCCGGCATCTATTCGCTCCACTGAAGGATTATTTTGAAGTGTGTAGAAGCCACACGGGGCCCCCACGCTGCAGATTTATCATGGAGTCATCATGGAGATTTATCCGCTGACCACTGAACAAATTTTGTTTTTTGACCAAAATAATTCAATAAAGATTTTACCACATATAACCGCCACACTGACTGACTGCTACCGCTACTACTTCCTCAAACCCCTGCTACTTGCCGGGTAGGTAGGATGCTGTGAAGCAGGTGCTCTGCCCCAGGCACGTTTGGCTGCCACCCTACTGAATCCTAGCCATGCTTTCAACACTTATAACTGCCAACATGAACTGAGAATGTATTTTTCTGTTTGTACTGAAATAGGCTACTAAACGCTTTTAACACATCTAACCGCTGCCGACGTGAACTGAGAATCTATATTTCTATTTGTACTGAAATAAGCCACTAAACTCTTTCAACACATATAACCGCCGGCGATGTGAACTGAGAATGCATTTTTCTTATTGTACTAAAATACAAAATAACACATATAACCGCCGCACTGACTGTTTCAGCCGCTACTTCCGTGAGCCCCTGCACCACTACTTCCTGTGCAGGTAGGCTGCTGCGAAGCAGGTGCTCTACCCCGAGCATATTTGGCTCCTGACCTCCCATTGCTGCCACCCTGCTGATTCCCAGCCATGCTTTTAACCACCTCCGGACCGCCTAACGCACATGTGCGTTCCGGAGGTGGCAGCGCTGCGCACAGTCACGCATATACGCGTCATCTCGCGAGACGCGAGATGACGCGAATATGCGCGCGTGCATGCGCAGTTCGCGCCGGCATTTCGCACAGCAGTATTTCGTCAGCAACCTGCCAGCCAATGATCGTGGCTGGCAGGTTGCTGATTTTTAAAAAATCCAATCAAAGTGCCAGATAGCAGATCATATTAGTAAATATGATCTGTTATATGGCTGCCTGCTCCTCTGCTGGTTCTTTTCGTCGGTTGGATCCAGCAGAGGAGCAGGCTTCACAGTGAGTACACCAAACACTACACTATAGCCCCTGATCACCCCCCTGAACCCCAATTAACCCTTTGATCACCCCTGTCAATCACAAGTGAAAAGAAAAAAGTGATCAGTGCAAACTGTCCCTTTTTTTTTTCACTGTTATTGACCGTTAGGTTTTAGGTATAGTTTAGGTCCCTTGGTTAGGTAGTTAGCGATCAGTTAGCGCCCAGCCCACCGCACCGCAGTCCGTTATTCGCTGATTAGCGTATCGCTAATCAGCATTTGTACTTTTATAGTATCTGGAAGTGATCAAAACTGATCACGGTCAGATCTATAATTGTAATAGTGTCACTTTAGTTCGCCCTCCACCCAAAACGCAGTGTTTGCCCGATCAGGCCTGATCGGTCGCCCACACGTGCGTTCGCCCACACCCGCCCCACCGCAGTGACAAAAAAAAATTTTTTTTTGATCACTGCACATTCACTTTACACGCACTGCTGCGATAAAAAAATCAGTTTTGATATTTTTTATCAACCGCAGCGGCCTCCGGTATTTCGCTAGCCTCCCCTTTGTAAGACAGGCTTGCTTTTTTTTTCTTGGGTAGTCTCAGGGAATACCCCTAAATTTAGTTGCCCACATGTCTAACAGGGGGTATTCCTCTGAAGAGGCCTACAGGCTTCTGACCCAGTCGGATGAGGAGTGGGAACCCTCATCTGATGAATCCAGCGGGTCAGAATACGAACCTGTAGAAAGCAGTGGCTCTCTGACCCAAAGTTCGGACGAGGAGGCTGAGGTCCCTGATACCACCAGGCGTACCCGGCCCCGTGTCGCTAGACCGCAGGTTGCGCAGGATCCGCTTCAAGAGCAGCAGAGTGGGGCTGGTGCTGTCGGATTACGTGGTGAGGCATACACCAGCAGCCCAGCCCTCCCTGGACCTAGTACCAGCACTGCCGTACAACCTGGTGAAGTAGCGAGCACCAGAAGGGCAGTTGAAGCTGGTACGGTGGCACGTGCAGTAGTGACCCCGTCGCAGCCACCGCAAAGACGTGCCCGTAGAGCCCCTAGAATCCCAGAGGTGCTGGCAAACCCTGATTGGCAGTCCCCAACTTCAGCCGCACCTGTAGTTTTCCCTTTCACTGCCCAGTCTGGAGTTCGGGTTGAGACGGCTCAGATCGGTTCGGCCCTGGGATTTTTTGAGCTGTTCTTGACTGCGGAGCTTTTAGACATAGTTGTGGCCGAAACAAACAGGTATGCCACACAATTTATCACCGCTAACCCGGGAAGCTTTTATGCCCAGCCTTTCCGGTGGAAACCAGTCCAAGTTTCCGAACTTAAAACTTTTCTGGGCCTCCTCCTCAACATGGGCCTGACAAAAAAGCATGAATTGCGGTCATATTGGTCCACGAACCCGATTCATCACATGCCCATGTTCTCTGCTGCCATGTCCAGGGCACGTTTTGAGGCCATCCTGCGGTTCCTGCACTTTAGTGACAACACCGCCTCCCGTCCCAGGGGCCACCCTGCTTTTGACCGGCTCCACAAAATTCGGCCCCTCATAGACCATTTCAACCAGAAATTTGCAGATATTTATACCCCAGAGCAAAACATCTGCATAGACGAGTCCCTGATACATTTTACCGGGCGCCTTGGCTTCAAACAATACATCCCAAGCAAGCGCGCCCGGTATGGGGTCAAATTGTATAAGCTCTGTGAAAGGGCCACAGGCTATACCCACAAATTTCGGGTCTATGAGGGAAAAGATCAGACCCTGGAGCCGGTCGGTTGCCCTGACTACCTGGGGAGCAGTGGGAAGACAGTTTGGGACTTGGTGTCACCCTTATTCGGCAAGGGGTACCATCTTTATGTGGACAATTTTTACACAAGTGTGGCCCTCTTTAGGCATTTGTTTCTAGAACGGATTGGCGCCTGTGGTACCGCGCGAACTAGTCGCGCGGGCTTCCCCCAACGGCTCGTTACCACCCGTCTTGCAAGGGGGCAAAGGGCCGCACTGTGTAACGAAGAACTGCTCGCGGTGAAATGGAGAGACAAGCGTGACGTTTACATGCTCTCCTCCATTCACGCAGACACGACAATACAAATTGAGCAAGCAACCCGTGTCATTGAAAAGCCCCTCTCAGTCCACGACTATAACCTCCACATGGGAGGGGTCGACTTCAATGACCAGATGTTGTCTCCGTATTTAGTTTCCCGACGCACCAGACGCTGGTATCAGAAGGTGTCTGTATATTTAATTCAATTGGCTCTGTACAATAGTTTTGTTCTCTACAGTAAGGCTGGGAGAACTGGATCCTTCCTCAAATTTCAGGAAGAGATCATCGAGAACCTCCTGTATCCAGGAGGTTCCGTGGCCCCAACCACCAGTGTAGTTAGCCGTCTACACGAGCGACATTTCCCCAATGTCGTTCCTGGTACCTCAACCCAACAGTCACCCCGAAAAAGATGTCGTGTCTGTAGCAGGAGTGGAATAAGGCGTGACACCCGCTATTTCTGTCCTGACTGTCCGGACCACCCTGCCCTATGCTTTGGAGAGTGTTTCCGGAAGTACCACTCACAGGTACACTATTAGCATAGGGATCATCTCACCAGGACAGGCACACAGGGCTATTAGGGCCCATTCACTCACTGCTGCTGCAAACGTCTCCTTTCACATGGGACAAAGTGCATAACGCACTTCGCCACATCTTTGGGCGATTTGCGCTTTGCACATTGACCCATGGGGAAGGAGAGGTTTGTTCTATAAAGGTAAAAAAAAAAAAAAAAAAAAACACACCAGTAAGCAAACACGTTAATGTTCAGTTAAAAAAGTTAAAGTTTATATGTTCTGTTGCAAAGTTAATAAAATTATTGCGTTGCGGCCTGTTTTTTTTTTTTTTTTTTCTTTTTTTTACCTTCCAGGTGGACCAACCGATCTACTAGCTGCAGCACCGATGTGCATTCTGACAGAAGCATTGCGCTGCTGTCAGATTACACGCAAGTTGGTGTATGCGGCGCTGCAAGACGGGATTTTCTCCTCTGCAGTGACAGATACGTTTGCCGAGGCATACGAGCTGAGGAGGAGGCGGCGTTCCTATGCTTTGGCAAGCACTTTGTATATATATATATATAAAAAAAAATAATAAATCCCGGCAATGATTTATTCATCCACATCGATTGATGTGAATGGAGAAATCTGGTTTGCCAGGGCATACGAGCTAAGTGGGTATGGATGTAGGGCGGAGCTCCTATGTCCTGGCAGACGCCTTTCCCCTCCATTTTTTTTTTTGGCAGAGATTTTTTCATCCACATTGATCAATGCGAATGAAGAAATCTGTGCCGTTCATTTTTTTCTTTCAGCCCAGAGGCTGAACGGAAAAAAAAATCTCATTACCTGTATGCTCAATATAAGGAGAATAGCAGAAACTCCTAATGCTGGCCATACATGTAATGATTGCGGAGACCCTCAAATGCCAGGGCAGTACAAACACCCCACAACTGACCCCATTTTGGAAAGAAGACACCCCAAGGTATTTGCTGAGGGGCATATTGAGTCCATGAAAGATTTAAATTTTTGTCCTAAGTTAGCGGAAAGTGAGACTTTGTGAGAAAAAAAAAAAATAATCAATTTCCGCTAACTTATGCAAAAAAAAAAAAAAATTCTATGAACTTGCCAGGCCCCTCATTGGATACCTTGGGGTGTCTTCTTTTTAAAGTGGGCTCACATGTGGGGTATTTATACTGCCCTGGCTTTTTAGGGGCCCTAAAGCGTGAGAAGAAGTCTGGGATCCAAATGTCTAAAAATGCCCTCCTAAAAGGAATTTGGGCCCCTTTGCGCATCTAGGCTGCAAAAAAGTGTCACACATCTGGTATCGCCGTACTCAGCAGAAGTTGGGGAATGTGTTTCGGGGTGTCATTTTACATATACCCATGCTGGGTGAGAAAAATATCTTGGTCAAATGCCAACTTTGTATAAAAAAATGGGAAAAGTTGTCTTTTGCCAAGATATTTCTCTCACCCAGCATGGGTATATGTAAAATTACACCCCAAAACACATTCCCCAACTTCTCCTGAGTACGGCGATACCAGATGTGTGACACTTTTTTGCTGCCAAGGTGGGCAAAGGGGCACATATTCCAAAGTGCACCTTTCGGATTTCACCGGTCATTTTTTACAGATTTTGATTGCAAGGTACTTCTCACACATATGGGCCCCTAAATTGCCAGGGCAGTATAACTACGCCACAAGTGACCCCATTTTGGAAAGAAGACACCCCAAGGTATTCCGTGAGGGGCATGGCGAGTTCCTAGAATTTTTTATTTTTTGTCGCAAGTTAGTGGAATATGAGACTTTGTAAGGAAAAAAGAGAAAAAAAAAAATCATCATTTTCCGCTAACTTGTGACAAAAAATAAAAAATTCTAGGAACTCGCCATGCCCCTCACGGAATACCTTAGGGTGTCTTCTTTCCAAAATGGGGTCACTTGTGGCGTAGTTATACTGCCCTGGCAATTTAGGGGCCCAAATGTGTGAGAAGTACCTTGCAATCAAAATGTGTAAAAAATGGCCTGCAAAATCTGAAAGGTGCACTTTGGAATATGTGCCCCTTTGCCCACCTTGGCAGCAAAAAAGTGTGACACATCTGGTATCGCCGTACTCAGGAGAAGTTGGGGAATGTGTTTTGGGGTGTCATTTTACATATACCCATGCTGGATGAGAGAAATATCTTGGCAAAAGACAACTTTTCCCATTTTTTTATACAAAGTTGGCATTTGACCAAGATATTTTTCTCACCCAGCATGGGTATATGTAAAATGACACCCCAAAACACATTCCCCAACTTCTCCTGAGTACGGCGATACCAGATGTGTCACACTTTTTTGCTGCCAAGGTGGGCAAAGGGGCACATATTCCAAAGTGCACCTTTTGGATTTCACCGGTCATTTTTTACACATTTTGATTGCAAAGTTCTTCTCACACATTTGGGCCCCTAAATTGCCAGGGCAGTATAACTACCCCACAAGTGACCCCATTTTGGAAAGAAGACACCCCAAGGTATTCCGTGAGGGGCATGGCGAGTTCCTAGAATTTTTTATTTTTTGTCGCAAGTTAGTGGAATATGAGACTTTGTAAGAAAAAAATAAAATAAAAAATCATCATCATTTTCCGCTAACTTGTGACAAAAAATAAAAAGTTCTATGAACTCACTATGCCCATCAGCGAATACCTTAGGGTGTCTACTTTCCGAAATGGGGTCATTTGTGGGGGTTTTCTACTGTTTGGGCATTGTAGAACCTCAGGAATCATGACAGGTGCTCAGAAAGTCAGAGCTGTTTCAAAAAGCGGAAATTCACATTTTTGTACCATAGTTTGTAAATGCTATAACTTTTACCCAAACCATTTTTTTTTTTGCCCAAACATTTTTTTTTTATCAAAGACATGTAGAACAATAAATTTGGCGAAAAATTTATATATGGATGTCGTTTTTTTTTGCAAAATTTTACAGCTGAAAGTGAAAAATGTCATTTTTTTGCAAAAAAATCGTTACATTTTGATTAATAACAAAAAAAGTAAAAATGCCAGCAGCAATGAAATACCACCAAATGAAAGCTCTATTAGTGAGAAGAAAAGAAGGTAAAATTCATTTGTATGGTAAGTTGCATGACCGAGCGATAAACGGTGAAAGTAGTGTAGTGCCGAAGTGTAAAAAGTGCTCTGGTCATGAAGGGGGTTTCACCTAGCGGGGCTGAAGTGGTTAACACATATGGTCACCGACGTGAACTGAGAATATATTTTTATTTTTGTACTGAAATAGGCCAGTAAACGCTTTCAGCAGAAATATATGCACCAGTGAAATGTGCATACTGCATATACAGTTGCTAGAAAAAGTATGTGAACCCTTTGGAATGATATGGATTGCTGAACAAATTGGTCATAAAATGTGATCTGATCTTCATCTAAGTCACAACAATAGACAATCACAGTCTGCTTAAACTAATAACACACAAAGCATTAAATGTTACCATGTTTTTATTGAACACACCATGTAAACATTCACTGTGAAGGGTGGAAAAAGTATGTGAACCCTTGGATTTAATGACTGGTTAAACCTCCTTTAGCAGCAATAACTTCAACCAAACGTTTCCTGTAGTTGCAGATCAGACGTGCACAACGGTCAGGAATAATTCTTGACTATTCCTCTTTACAGAACTGTTTCAGTTCAGCAATATTCTTGGGATGTCTGGTGTGAATAACTAAGATGCTGTGAAACGATTCCTCTCTATCCTTTCCCTGCACTTATAAATTATTTGTTCTGTCTTTTTTTTTCCTACAATAGGTTTTCCAATAGCTGTCCCTAGAGCCTTCACATGTCTGTTCCTGTACTCTGAACGCTGGAAAATGGAAGAATCTAAAATGGCTGCCATATTTATAGGGCTGTGACATCACAGGGTTGGCTGGCTGCTGATTGACTGCATGCAGGCATGTCAATCAGGGTGATCCAACCTTCCCAGAGTTCCTTGTCCCATGTCCTCAGTCCTCATATCTGTAGCCGCCATGTTAGGAAAAATGTGATTTGTTACCTTGAAGCACAAGGAAATTCGCATTTCTTTGCGAATGGAATTTTTCCTGAAATTCTAAACAAATCCCACTTTGTGAGCTTAGATTCGCTCATCTCTAAACATCTACATCAGACCAGAATGTCATGGATAAGGGTCTGATGTGGTGACCTGAAATGAGTAGACACTGCTTGGTAAAATAAAGCATTGTTTTATGGAAGTTGTGATAGAGTTGTACAAGGTATTTGCTGATTATGTAATAAATGGACGTTTATATTCAGGCCTTGGGGCCTATTCAAATTGAACTTAGGGCCTACTCAAAAAAAAATTGTGCACAAACTAGCATGCCAAATAATGCCTGCAGCATTTCCAAACATGCATTTTACACTATAAGGCCCAAAGACCAGAGGAGACAGTGCCACTGTGTGGGTTGGGGTTCAAAACTGTTTTGACCACATCTGAAGGTACTGTAGGTATCTAAAGCATATCTTTTACTCCCGGAGAACAAATAAATAAATTGCAGCTGGTTGCTCAGACCATGACTGGTAAAGACGTGTCCACCTTCCAGCTACAGAGAAAGTGGGGACAACTACACTCAGGCGAGAATCCAGCGTGGTTGCCCTAGACTTTGTCTAGACTGCTCTGCTGTGTCAGTCCTGCAGTAACTTGCAAGTTGCATATTGAAGAAAAAAGATGTGTCCTTGTTAAAGTTATCATCTCCTATTGTTATTAAAGGGGAATTTCCATCAAGATAGTCAAGCCTATATGTGAATATCCTATGTAACTTTTTGGTGGATAGTTTCCTGGATATAATAGTTTGACATCACTCTATGTATTCTACTTCCTGTGCTTTCTCTTTAACTTCTCATTTGTTTGGACTTTAGCATGGCAAAGAGCCTCTCTTGATATTCTCAGTTAGACCATTCACTGCAGCCAGTGAGGGAAGAGGATGAGTGATTTAAAGGGAATGTGTAATCAGAAAATGACCTATTGTTTAAATCCCATTTTTATGTTGAATAAATTTTGAAATAATTTTTGATGATGCTATTTTTCATTTGCCGTGTCAATATCTATATTTAAACAAAACCAATAAAATCCTGCAGTTTTTGCACTGACCACTAGGCCTAATAATTGGCGCCATTTCTTGGTTTGTACAGATCACTTTAAGCAGTTATATCCTTATATGTTGCATTCTAATTCTTCCTGTAATGATATCACATCTGTATAGATATGACAGGATCCTCCATTCACAGTAGCTGATTGTCAAATCTTATCTACTCCTTGTGCAATGACCTCTGCGCAGGTCACAGAGCATGCCTAGAAAACTCTCCCTATAGAAGTAAATGAGTTAAGCTCCAGACCATTGTGTCTATGGTCCATGGGGCTTCCGTAAAGCAATTTTCTTAATGCTGTGTAAATGCTGTTAAGAACAGCTCAGGTAAGAGGGCCGCCCCCATAATCATGTTCAGTAAATACAATTAAAAAGTCTGCAATCAGAAAATAAAAAAACTGATTAGAAAAAATTGAGTTGTGTCGCTATCTAGTTAAACTGGCAGATAACATTTTTGGTGACGCATTTCCGCATCACACATTACACTGATAAGCACAATGCTATTCTGTGGACATCTTTATCTAAGCCTATCAAAGGAACAACAGAGCTGTCATACTGAATCTACTTTTTTGCTAACAGATAACGTTTTCCCTTGCAGCAACAGTAAAATAGCAGTGGGATCCCTATTTATATATGATAGGGATATATAAATAAATATATATATATATATATATATATATATATATATATATAGATATGAAAAATGGCGGCACTGACTACTCCACGGGAAAAATAGGGTGCATGTTCCAGGGGAATCGACTCCTTACCCCAATCAATGGATCCGGAAAAAGGACGGCACACCGGTCTTGAAAAAGTAAAAGTGGTTTTAATCAACCTTGCGGTACAACGTTTCGGCTCCAATACTGAGCCTTTCTCAAGCACAGGTGCTTGAGAAAGGCTCAGTATTGGAGCCGAAACGTTGTACCGCAAGGTTGATTAAAACCACTTTTACTTTTTCAAGACAGGTGTGCCGTCCTTTTTCCGGATCTATATATATATACAGACGTGGACAAAATTGTTGGTACCCTTTGGTCAATGAAAGAAAAAGTCACAATGGTCACAGAAATAACTTTAATCTGACAAAAGTAATAATAAATTAAAATTCTATAAATGTTAACCAATGAAAGTCAGACATTGTTTTTCAACCATGCTTCAACAGAATTATGTAAAAAAATAAACTCATGAAACAGGCATGGACAAAAATGATGGTACCCCTAACTTAATATTTTGTTGCGCAACCTTTTGAGGCAATCACTGCAATCAAACGCTTCCTGTAACTGTCAATGAGACATCTGCACCTCTCAGCAGGTATTTTGGCCCACTCCTCATGAGCAAACTGCTCCAGTTGTGTCCGGTTTGAAGGGTGCCTTTTCCAGACTGCATGTTTCAGCTCCTTCCAAAGATGCTCAATAGGATTGAGGTCAGGGCTCATAGAAGGCCACTTTAGAATAGTCCAATTTTTTCCTCTTAGCCATTCTTGGGTGTTTTTAGCGGTGTGTTTTGGGTCATTGTCCTGTTGCAAGACCCATGACCTGCGACTGAGACCAAGCTTTCTGACACTGGCTAGTACATTTCTCTCTAGAATTCCTTGATAGTCTTGAGATTTCATTGTACCCTGCACAGATTCAAGACACCCTGTGCCAGACGCAGCAAAGCAGCCCCAGAACATAACAGAGCCTCCTCCATGTTTCACAGTAGGGACAGTGTTCTTTTCTTGATATGCTTCATTTTTTCGTCTGTGAACATACAGCTGATGTGCCTTGGCAAAAACTTCGATTTTTGTCTCATCTGTCCACAGGACATTCTCCCAGAAGCTTTGTGGCTTGTCAACATGTAGTTTGGCATATTCCAGTCTTGCTTTTTTATGATTCGTTTTCAACAATGGTGTCCTCCTTGGTCGTCTCCCATGTAGTCCACTTTGGCTCAAACAACGACGGATGGTGCGATCTGACACTGATGTTCCTTGAGCATGAAGTTCACCTTGAATCTCTTTAGAAGTCTTTCTAGGCTCTTTTGTTACCATTCGGATTATCCGTCTCTTAGATTTGTCATCAATTTTCCTCCTGCGGCCACGTCCAGGGAGGTTGGCTACAGTCCCATGGATCTTAAACTTATGAATAATATGTGCAACTGTACTCACAGGAACATCTAGTTGCTTGGAGATGGTCTTATAGCCTTTACCTTTAACATGCTTGTCTATAATTTTCTTTCTGATCTCTTGAGACAGCTCTTTCCTTTGCTTCCTCTGGTCCATGTCGAGTGTGGTACACACCATATCACCAAACAACACAGTGATTACCTGGAGCCATATATATAGGCCCAATGGCTGATTACAAGGTTGTAGACACCTGTGATGCTAATTAGTGGACACACCTTGAATTAACATGTCCCTTTGGTCACATTATGTTCTGTGTTTTCTAGGGGTACCATCATTTTTGTCCATGCCTGTTTCATGAGTTTATTTTTTTACATAATTCTGTTGAAGCATGGTTGAAAAACAATGTCTGACTTTCATTGGTTAACATTTATAGAATTTTAATTTATTATTACTTTTGTCAGATTAAAGTTATTTCTGTGACCATTGTGACTTTTTCTTTCATTGACCAAAGGGTACCAACAATTTTGTCCACGTCTGTATATATATATTAGCAGAAGGACCCTGCTTCGCACGGGTATATTTCATCTATTTAATTTAATGTTTCTGTGTGTCGTTAAAAGATATCAACAGTATCCCCATAACAGTGACCTCTACAGTACCCTGCCCCATTAACACTGTGAACTCCACAGCCTCTCACCTTATTACACTGACGACCCCCCCCCCCCCCCCACAGTAAATAAATAGCATATAAGATCGCACTGCTTTTAAACCTCCTTCCTCAGAAAGGGGTTAAAATGGAAAAGACACAAAGGCAGGGATCACCAGAATTTCACACAATAGTATCCCTCCTTTGGTCGACACTCCTGTAGATAATCAAACAAATGCAGCCATAGTGAAGTACTGACTACCACCATATATTCAAAAGGTTTTTGAAATGACAAGCATAAACGTGTTAAAAGTCACAGATGTGCCATGCACAGAAATCGCCCAACCCGGGTTTTACGCGCTTCATCGCTCCTGAAGAAGCACGTAAGTGAAACACAGGTCGGGAGATTTCTGTGCATGGCACGTCTGTGACTTTTATGCTTTTAATATGCTTTTAATATGCTTTTAATATGCTTTTAAGATGAGATCAAACTTGGACACCTCATTCAGTTTGCGGAAGTCGTTACAGAACTGCAATGTCCTGTCCGGCTTGGGTACTGACCCATTCACTTTTTGACTCCTCGATGACACCTAGCTGGAGAATTAGCTGCACTTCCTCTGTGATGGCTTGTCGCCGAGCCTCGGGTACCCGGTATGGTTTTAACCGGACTTTTGCCTGAGGCTCAGTGACAATGTCATGTCGAACTATGTAAGTGCGTCCAGGGAGGTCCGAGAACACATCTGTGTTCCGACTAATGAATTTTCGCCTCCCTGGCTGGTGTACCTTGTAATCTACTTCTCCAATTTTTTCAAGCACCTCATAAGGCCCCTGCCACCTAGCTAGGAACTTACTGTCTACGGTTGGTACCAGAACCAATGCCCAATCACCCGGGTTAAAGGTCCGGACCCGAGCCTGCCGATTATAGATCCTACTCAGGGCTCGCTGTGCTGCCTCCATATGATCCCTAACCAGAGGTAAAACTGTTTTCATCCGTCCTTGCATCTGACACTCTAACACGAATATGCGATGTTCAATGGATTCACCTAGCAGTTGATTTACTCAATAAAACATCTCTTGACAAACCACAAAACGGAGAAACACCAACTCTGCCCCTGGTTGTTGTGGTTCCCCATCTATTATTAATATATTTTTTTCAGGCTCGGAATAAGGTTGGGTCCTGATGTTGTGCAGCACCAAAATTATCCCCAGAGACATTGAGGTTGGCTAGCTATGGACCTGGCGGCAAGTCCTCCATGTCTCCCACCATCACACTTAGTGGGGTTTTCTCCTCCTCTTCCACCAAAGTGGCAGTCACCCCTACTGCTGGTCCTTCGGACTTAGGTTCCCAGGGTTATGGTCTCCCCCCTGAGCCGGGCAACTCTGCTAGGGTCACATCTGTCTCACGGGTATCGGTAACTTTTGTGTCCGGCCATAGTGTCGGAAAACCAGGGTAGTCTCTTCCAATTATTAGTTCATACAGTAATTTTGTGGCAACGGCCACCATTGATATAGAGACCAGGGCGGTGGGATAGTCCTTTAAGTCCCCATGAATTGCACACAACGCGGACCTTTCGGCCAGTATACTCAACGGGCCGACACCAGGGCAGCTCTTACCAGGGACACCAGGCTCACTGAATCCAGCAGTGCCACGGCCAGAGTGTCCTCCACTTCCACCTGACACAGGTGGCTATTGTCTACAGTCTTGGAGGTACCTGTGGTGCACAGTTTCCTGGTATACAATGAGTATCAGTAGCCATAGTTGGTATCCATGGGTTCACCCCGAAGGAGACAGTTGGACTTTATGTATCCAGGCTCGTGACACCACCAGCAAACCACCGGGGCTGGGTCTGCAGGGGAGAAGTCCCGGGCAGGTTTGGCTGGCACCGGCCGCCCGGTCTGGGGTGGAGATTTCCGGGGTTTGATTGGTCCCCTCCCAAAAGAACCCCTCTCTAGATTTCTGGTGGCCTCGTACCGCTCCACCAGGTCAACCATCTCTAAGGCATTACCAGGAGACACCAGGACTGGTGGGTTCAGCCGAGTTAAATTCCCACTGATGCATCTGCTGAGCCCTGACCAATACATTCAGCCCCAGTCTCGCCAAGATCTCACCTTTTACGGTTGCGTAGTCTGCCGCTTGATCATCGGGGAGATCAAAAAACACTTGCTGGGGTCCAGACACCAGGAGTGGAGCAACGACATAAAAACCATCAATCGCTACAAAGAAACTGCCTCACATGCGGACCGCCCCAGGAAAGGAAGACCAAGAGTCACCTCTGCTGCGGAGGATAAGTTCATCTGAGTCACCAGCCTCAGAAATCACAGGTTAACAGCAGTTCAGATTAGAGACCAGGTCAATGCCACACAGAGTTCTAGTAGCAGACACATCTCTAGAACAACTGTTAAGAGGAGACTGTGTGAATCAGGCCTTCATGGTAGAATATCTGCTAGGAAACCACTGCTAAGGACAGGCAACAAGCAGAAGAGACTTGTTTGGGCTAAAGAACACAAGGAATGGACATTAGACCAGTGGAAATCTGTGCTTTGGTCTGATGAGTCCAAATTTGAGATCTTTGGTTCCAACCACCGTGTCTTTGTGCGATGCAGAAAAGGTGAACAGATGGACTCTACATGCCTGGTTCCCACCGTGAAGCATGGAGGAGGAGGTGTGATGGTGTGGGGGTGCTTTGCTGGTGACACTGTTGGGGATTTAATCAAAATTGAAGGCATACTGAACCAGCATGGCTACCACAGCATCTTGCAGCGGCATGCTATTCCATCCGGTTTGCATTTAGTTGGACCATAATTTATTTTTCAACAGGACAATGACACCAAACACACCTCCAGGCTGTGTAAGGGCTATTTGACCATGAAGGAGAGTGATGGGGTGCTGCGCCAGATGACCTGGCCTCCACAGTCACCGGACCTGAACCCAATCGAGATGGTTTGGGGTGAGCTGGACCGCAGAGCGAAGGC